>NW_026892031.1:0-20485 GCF_015708825.2 Lethenteron reissneri
GCTGGTAGGAACGTTGGGCTGCTCGGTCAATAGCCAGGGTCAACGGCGGCGTGGTGTATTCCGCAAATATGCCCCACTGTGAGGGCGGGCACCAAGCGGCGTGAGTAGGTTAAACGTTGAGTTTTATAAGGACACCACGGGGTGACCAACCCCTCCCCACCAGCCCCACCCCTCCTACCCCCCACCCAGCCCCTCCCCTCCCATTTTTGGATGCACGACGGACGGACACAATAATCCCCTGTGGGCTGGTGTAACCAGGAGGTTCCTACCAGTATAATAGAATGTTTGCATTGTCTTTGAAACTGATTGGCCTCCACCCAGAGGCAGAAGCCTTGTTGATGGCATTGTCTCACCGCCGGTGTTAGACCACAGAACAACACCAATGGGCGAACAGTTCAAAGTCAACGCAAGTATCAGTGATTTATACATCTGGTGGAGCAGTTACATCTAGGGGATCTTTTTTCCAGTATTAAAAAATGATGAATTAATAAGAATAGGTTCATAAATAAGGTTTTTGGGTTAGATCGCGTAAGTATAAATGCGTCGAAACCCTCCACCACCCCCCCACACCACCACCCCACCTCCCCACCACCTCCCACCCACTACCACCACCACACCACACCACCCCACCCCCACCACCCATCACCTACCACCACCCACACCACCCCCACCCCCACCCACCACCAACCCACCACCACCACCCCCCACCACCCCACCCACACCACCCACCACCCACCACCACCCCCACTCCTACCACCCACCCACCACCACTCCCACACACCACCACCACACCACCACCACCCTCCACCCACCCACCCACCCACACCACCCCCCTACTCCCCACCACCACCCACCACCACCCCTACTCCACACCACCCACCACCACCACCCACACACACCCCTCACCCCCCCACCACCCCCCGCACCAGCGTTCACCTGCGGCGAGAACCTGTTCATCTCGAGCGCGCCCTTCACTGGGACTACGCGGTGCGCGACTGGCACAGCGAGGTGGTCAGCCCCGGCTTCGAGTTCGGCAAGGGAGCCAAGGGGCCCGGCATGATCGGCCACTACACTCAGGTGCGGAACGCGGTGTGCTGCGTGGTGTGTGTGTGGTGTGTGTGGTGTGTGTGTGGTGTGTGGTGGTGTGGTGTGGTGGTGTGGGTGGTGTTGTGGTGTGTGTGGTGTGTGTGTGTGTGGTGTGTGTGGTGGTGTGGTGTGTGTGTGTGGTGTGTGTGGTGTGGGTGTGTGTGTGGTATGCTGTGCGGTATGCTGCGTGGTGTGTGTGTGGTGATGCTTTCTGGGTAGACTGGGGGATACATGGCATGATCGGCCACTACACTCAGGTGCGGAGCGTGGTGTGCTGCGTGGGTGTGTGTGGTGGTGTGGTGTGTGTGGTGTGTGTGGTGTGTGTGTGTGTGTGGTGGTGTGTGTGTGTGGTGGTGGGTG
This sequence comes from Lethenteron reissneri, assembly GCF_015708825.2. Taxonomy (NCBI): domain Eukaryota; kingdom Metazoa; phylum Chordata; class Hyperoartia; order Petromyzontiformes; family Petromyzontidae; genus Lethenteron; species Lethenteron reissneri. The sequence continues at coordinate 1,447 of NW_026892031.1, forward strand.
GTGTGGTGTGTGTGGTGTGGTGGGGTGTGGTGTGTGTGGTGTGTGTGTGTGGTGTGTGTGGTGTGTGTGTGTGGTATGCTGTGCGGTATGCTGCGTGGTGGTGTGTGGTGATGCTTTTGGGTAGACTGGGGGATCATGGCATGATCGGCACTACACTCAGGTGCGGAGCGTGGTGTGCTGCGTGGTGCCTACGTAGTGTGCTGCGTGGTGTGTGTGTGTGTGGTGTGTGTGGTGTGTGGTGTGTCTGTGTGTGGTGTGTGTGGTGTGTGTGGTGTGTGTGTGTGTGGTGTGTCTGTGTGTGTGTGGTGTGTCTGTGTGTGTGGTGTGTGGGGTGTGTGTGTCTGTGTGGTGGGTGTGTGTGTGGTGTGTGTGGTGTGTGTGTGTGTGTGGTATGCTGTGCGGTATGCTGTGCGGTATGCTGCGTGGTGTGTGGTGGTGTGTGGTGTGTGTGGGGGTGTGTGTGGTGTGTGTGGGGTGGTGTGTGGTGTGTGTGGTGTGTGTGGTGGTGTGGTGTGTGTGTGTGGTATGTGTGTGGTGGTGTGTGGTGGGTGTGTGGTGGTGTGTGTGGTGTGTGTGGTGTGTCTGTGGGTGTGTGTGTGTGTGGTGTGTGTGGGGTGTGGTGTGTGTGGTGTGTGTGGGTGTGGTGTGGTGTGGTGGGTGTGTGGTGTGTGTGTGTGGTGTGTGTGTGTGTGGTGTGTGTGGTGTGGTGTGTGTGGTGTGGGTGGTGGTTGTCTGTGTGTGGTGTGTGTGGTGTGGTGTGTGTGTGTGTGTGGTGTGTGTGTGGGGTGGTGTGTGTGTGTGTGTGTTGTGTTGTGTGTGGTGTGTGGGTGTGTGGGTGTCTGTGGTGGTGTGTGTGTGTGTGGTATGCTGCGTGGTGTGTGTGGTGATGCTTTCTGGGTAGACTGGGAGAAGTCGGCACGTGACCGGCAGTAGCCACAGTCCATAGCGAGTTGTATACTGGACGTGGTGTGCTGCCTGGGTGTGTGCGGCCATGCGAAGTCTCCCCAGTGGCGATGTTTACACACCGCCACCCACGTACTCGTTTGAGGCTGAGTCGACCTAGGGGAGGCCCACGACCGGTTCAGATAAATCGTCACTGGGTGTTGGCCGCGAGTGGGAATTGAACTCGGGTGGCCGGGTTTGTAGCGCAGCGCGCTAACCGCTACACTACCGCTCCCCACACCACCACAACTAACACCACCACCAACACAAATAACAACCCACCACCACCACAACTGTAACCCCACCACCACCACAAATAACACCACCACACACCACCACAACTAACACCACCACACTAACACCACAATTAACACCACCACAACTAACACCACCACCACAACTAACACCACCACAACTAACACCACCACCACAACTGTAACACCACCACCACAACTGTAACACCACCACCACAACTAACATCACCACAACTAACACCACCACAACTAACACCACAACTAATATCACCACCACCACAACTAACACCACCACCACCACAACTAACACCCCACAACTAACACCACCACCACAACTAATATCACCACCACCACAACTAACACCACCACCACCACAAATAACACCACCACAACTAACACCACCACCACAACTAATACCACCACAACTAACACCACCACCACAACTAATACCACCACAACTAACACCACCACCACAACTAATATCACCACCACCACAACTAACACCACCACCACCAAATAACACCACCACAACTAACACCACAACCACAACTAATACCACCACAACTAACACCACCAACCACAAATAACACCACCATAACTAAAACCACCACCACAACTAACACCACCACCACCACAACTAACACCACCACAACTACCACCCCACCACAACTAACACCACCATAACTAACACACCACCACAACTATCACCACCACCACACCACCACCACCACAAATAACACCACCACCACCACAACACCACCACAACTACCACCACTACCACCACAACTAACACACCACCACACAAGTGCAGCACAACCCATCAAATCGCCGCACCCTCTGGTGGTGGGAGGTGGTGGTGATGGGGGGTGGGGTGGTAGTGGGTGTGGTGGTGGTGGTGGGTGGTGGTGGTAGTGGTGGTAGTGGGTGGTAGTGGGTGGTGGAGGTAGTTGTAGTAGTGGTGGGGGGGGGGCGCTCTCTCGATCTCCCACCGCCCACCACCACCACCCCCCCAGCAGTTTGGTGCGAGCGAGCGGTGCACTTGCAGGTGCTGCGCTTTAACCCGTCGCTGCCCCGTGCCACGTGCGTGCGTGCAGGTGGTGTGGTACAGCTCCTACCAAGTTGGCTGCGCCGTCAACTACTGCGAGGCCTCTGCCAAGTACCTTTACGTGTGCCACTACTGCCCAGCGTGAGACTATTACAACGCTGGGGGAGCTGGGGGGCTGTACTCCCCCCCAACCCCAACCCCAACTCCCCCCGCCCTCCCACACTCTCTCTATCTCGACCACTATCATCGGTCGTGCAATGTTACGATTGTTGTTGTACAGCAGCGCCTTGCAATGAGGCGATGCAACGTACAGGGACTCGTCTACTTACGAACAATTCGACTTACGCACTTTCAGAGATACGAACACACCCGGTCCGTATGTCCAGTTGCCTGTTCGGACCGAGAGTCGTAAGTTCAACTGCCACGTAATCTATGGCGGTGATGGCATCTACATCTGCAGAACGTGAAGAGCCAGTGGCATCTACATCTGCAGAACGTGAAGAACCAGTGGCATCTACATCTGCAGAACGCGAAGAACCAGTGGCATCTACATCTGCAGAACGTGAAGAACTAGTGGCATCTACATCTGCAACGTGAAGAACCAGTGGCATCTACATCTGCAGAACGCGAAGAACCAGTGGCATCTACATCTGCAGAACGTGAAGAACCAGTGGCATCTACATCTACAGAACGTGAAGAACCAGTGGCATCTACATTTGCAGAACGTGAAGAACTAGTGGCATCTACATCTGCTGAACGTGAAGAACTAGTGGCATCTACATCTGCAGAACGTGAAGAACCAGTGGCATCTATATCTGCAGAACGCGAAGAATCAGTGGCATCTACATCTGCAGAACGCGAAGAACCAGTGGCATCTACATCTGCAGAACGTGAAGAACCAGTGGCATCTACATCTACAACAGAACGTGAAGAAACCAGTGGCATCTACATCTACAGAACGTGAAGAACCAGTGGCATCTACATCTGCAGAACGTGAAGAACTAGTGGCATCTACATCTGCAGAACGTGAAGAACCAGTGGCATCTACATCTACAGAACGTGAAGAACCAGTGGCATCTACATCTGCAGAACGTGAAGACCAGTGGCATCTACATCTGCAGAACGTGAAGAACCAGTGGCATCTACATCTGCTGAACATGAAGAACCAGTGGCATCTACATCTGCAGAACGTGAAGAACCAGTGGCATCTACATCTGCAGAACGTGAAGACCATGGCATCTACATCTGCAGAACGTGAAGAACCAGTGGCATCTACATCTGCAGAACGCGAAGAACCAGTGGCGTCTACATCTGCAGAACGCGAAGAACCAGTGGCATCTACATCTGCAGAACGTGAAGAACCAGTGGCATCTACATCTGCAGAACGTGAAGAACCAGTGGCATCTACATCTGCAGAACGTGAAGAACTAGTGGCATCTACATCTGCAGAACGTGAAGAACAGTGGCATCTACATCTGCAGAACATGAAGAACTAGTGGCATCTACATCTGCAGAACGTGAAGAACAGTAACATCTACATCTGCAGAACGTGAAAACCAGTGGCATCTACATCTGCAGAACGTGAAGAACTAGTGGCATCTACATCTGCAGAACGTATGAACTAGTGGCATCTACATCGGAACGTGAGAACCAGTGGATCTGAACACTAGTGGCATCTACATCTGAACTAGTGGCATCTACATCTGCAGAACGTGAAGAACTAGTGGCATCTACATCTGCAGAACGTGATGAACCAGTGGCATCTACATCTGCAGAACGTGAAGAACTAGTGGCATCTACATCTGCAGAACGTGATGAACCAGTGGCATCTACATCTGCATAACGTTATGAACTAGTGGCATCTACATCTGCAGAACGTGAAGAACTAGTGGCATCTACATCTGCAGAACGTGAAGAACCGGTGGCATCTACATCTGCAGAACGTTATGAACCAGTGGCATCTACATCTGCAGAACGTGAAGAACCAGTGGCATCTACATCTGCATAACGTTATGAACCAGTGGCATCTACATCTGCAGAACGTGAAGAACCAGTGGCATCTACATCTGCATAACGTTATGAACCAGTGGCATCTACATCTGCAGAACGTGATGAACCAGTGACATCTACATCTAAAGGAGATTAAACACTTTTAAAGCCATTCCCCGTGTCTAGTGTACACGCCGTACAACGCGTTTGAAATCGACAGGAGTAAAGTATGGACAGAGCAGAGCCTCACCATTCTGGCGAATTGCCCGATGATGCTGGATGCAATTACCAGCGAAACGTCGTACTCAAAAATTGTAAATGTTGTGGTTTCACGCTTCAACACACCGGTGGGCTAAAGCAGTGAACTATTTGTCTTTTGTCAACGTGACACTTTTTCACTGATTGGTCGTGTCGGTTGGTGGAGGGTTACGACACATTTATAAATAACGCGATCTAAACCCAAAAACGTTGATTATGAATAATATTGGTCGCGAAAGCCTCACACGTGTTCAACTGACTTATGAACAGACCTTTTGGAAGCTGATTCGTTCGTAAGTAGAGGAGTCCCCGTATAGAAATACTTTGCGATGAGATTGATTGCTACGGCGGCTATGCAGTGATGTTGACGGCGATCCGCCCCCCCCCCCGTGTTGCATCCCCCGCAGCGGCAACCTGAACACTCGACTCACGCGCCCCTACGACAGCGGCCCGGCGTGCAAGTCCTGCCCCAAGAACTGCACCAACAAGCTGTGCAGTGAGCCCTCCCTCCTGCCTTACACTCACTCGCTCACTCACTCACCCACTCATACACTCACGCACTCACTCGCGCACTCACTCACGCGCTCACTCACATGCTCACGCACTCACTCATACACGCACACGCTCATTGACTCACTCACGCACTCACTCACGCGCTCACTCACTCACCCACTCATACACTCACGCGCTCACTCATACACGCACACGCTCATTGACTCACTCACGCACTCACTCACGCGCTCACTCACTCATACACTCACACGCTCATTCACTCACTCACGCGCTCACTCGCGCACTCACTCACGCGCTCACTCACACGCTCACGCACTCACCCACTCACTCACGCACTCACTCACGTGCTCACTCACTCACTCATACACTCACGCGCTCATTCACTCACTCACTCACGCGCTCACTCACTCACTCACTCACGCACCACCACTACCACTACTCCCACCACTACTATCACTACTAACTACCACCACCACTACTACCACCATCACTACCACCACTACTACCACCACTACCACCACCACTACTACCATCACCACCACTACTACCACCACCACTACTACCACTACTACTGCCACTACTACCACTACCACCACCACTACTACCACTTCCACCACCACCACTACTAACTACTACCACCACCACCACTATTACCACTACTACCGCCACTACTACCAACTCCACTACCACCACTACCGCATCAACCGAGGTCTCTCCGCGTGAATTTTTTGTCCTCCTGCTTCTAAGCCCCGCCCCCCGGGGGCGTCACCCTCAGACGCGTCGCGCTCGCTTGCCCCTTCTCTGTGACGCAGCCAACGCGTGCCCCTTCACCGACTCCTACTCCAACTGCGCGCTCATGAAGAGCACGCTGGGCTGCGGCGACACGCTGTACGGCCGCATCGTGCGCGCCTCCTGCCCCGCCTCCTGCCAGTGCGCCGACAAAATCTACTGAGCTCCTTCGAAGACCGGACCGGCAATCAGCAAGCCACCGTGGGATGAGGGGGGGCCTTCCCACCCTCCCCCTCTCTCCTCTCGTCTCCTATCTCCACTAGATGCCGTGGTCGACGCGGAAGAGTAGGCCAAAGCTCCTCTCGAGCGGAGGAGGCGTTCTTCCGCTGGCAGCAGTGGGCGTTGATACGAGCACTTTGCAGGGATGCGCCTTTTGCCTCTTTAAACATAAAATAAAACTCCGTTTAACAAAAACCGCGCGGCTTTAAACCCCGCGTCGAAATATCAAAATAGAGAATTCGAATCGACTTTTAGTGAAATGTACCAGGCGGAGAGTAGAGGCCCTCATCCAACGGTGGCTAGACCATGGCTAAGACTGACCACGACGATGAATCCAAACTATAATATAAACGCAAATACTACACTGGTCAACACACTTTTTCTGGCATAAGGTATTCCGACGATTTTAAGGTAATTTTGGGGTGCTGATTCCAAATCTGGTCAACACACTTTTTCTGGCATAAGGTATTACAACGGTTTTAAGGTTATTTTGGGGTGCTGATTCCAAATCTGGTATCAGTTTTTTTCTATCACATCAGGTTTTTGAGATATCAAATATTGCCTTTTCAATAAAAACTGCAGAAGAAAAATATTAAATACGGATATCTACATAAAATGATATTATAAACACACTATCCTAAAAATACAGCACCATATTTATCTACATAAAATGATATTATAAACACACTATCCTAAATATACAGCACCATATTTATCTACATAAAATGATATTATAAACACACTATCCTAAAAATACAGCACCATATTTATCTACATAAAATATTATAAAAAACTATCCTAAAAATACAGCACCATATTTTAACACTAAAGCAGTCACTGACTCGCAACAACTTGCAATCATAAGTGACAGAGTTAATTTCGGGTAAAATCAATGAAAATGGGGTATGCCGATAGCATAAAAATGAGATGTGATAGAGCAAATCTGAGATCAGATTTGGAATTGGCACCTTGAAATTAGTCTAGAACAGCTGCAAAAGTCCAGGCCAGAAAAAAAATGTTTTTGTTGTTGTTGTTGACCAGTGTTATTATCTATCGCTCTATCTCTCTCTATCTCTCTCTCTACCACCTCTGTATCTCTCTACTCTCTCACTCGATCTCTCTGTGCGTGTGCACACACGGCGCTCCGTGTTTGACGCTTTTTCTGGGGTTGGGGGGGGTCTCGTGGCTTTTTCTACGCGAGTCGTTGGGTGTCAATCAATAAACCTTCCCGTGAACATGGCCTACACGCGTTCGATTCTGGGTGGGAGCTGACCAGAGGTCGCAAACGGGTTTTGATTCCTTACCCGTACCCGTACCCGGCCGCACCAGGGTCGCAAACGGGTACCCGTACCTGGCCGGGTACGGATACCCGTACGCTACCCGTACCCTACCCGAAATGAGTGACAAACGGTTACTCACCAGTGACTCACGGCCTACCCGTACCCGTACCCCCGCACCAGGGTCGCAAACGGGTACCCGTACCCGTACCCGGCCGTACCTGTACCCTACCCGGCCGGGTACGGTACGGGTATCGGTACCTGATTGCGACCTCTGGGATGAAGCTATGTTGCAGGCGCGGGTGGGTTGATTCTAGGAACTTGAATTGTGAGAAGAGACAAGACGTTGGGAAATGAGTGACAAACGGTGACTCACCAGTGACTCACGGCCTAGCCGTACCCGGCCGCACCAGGGTCGCAAACGCAAACTCCAAATATACAGCAGCAGGCGTCAGGGTCGGGATCGAACCTACGACCTCTTGTATACCAGGCGAGGTAGTTAACATCTCCTGGCCACCGTGATGATGATGAGAGAGAGACACGCAAACTTCAAATACACAGCAGGCGTCAGGGGTCGGATGGAACCCACGACATCCTGTATACAAGGCGAGGTAGTTAACATCTCCTGCCACCGTGATGATGATGAGAGAGAGACACGCAAACTTCAAATACACAGCAGCGTCAGGGTCGGATGGAACCCACGACATCCTGTATACAGGCGAGGTAGTTCATCTCCTAGCCACCGTGATGATGATGAGAGAGAGACACGCAAACTCCAAATATACAGCAGCAGGTGTCAGGGGTCGGGATGGAACCCACGACCTCCTGTATACCAGGCGAGGTAGTTAACATCTCCTAGCCACCGTGATGATGATGAGAGAGAGACACGCAAACTCCAAATATACAGCAGCAGGTCAGGGTCGGGATGGAACCCACGACCTCCTGTATACCAGGCGAGGTAGTTAACATCTCCTAGCATCGTGATAATGATGATGAGAGAGAGACACGCAAACTCCAAATATACAGCAGCAGGCCCAGGGTTGGGATGGAACCCACGACCTCCTGTACACCAGGCGAGGTAGTTAACATCTAGCCACCGTGGTGCCCTCTAAAAAAACAAAACACCATTCGGCTCGGGGAACTCGGGTTGTGCGGTGGGACGAAGGAAAACAACGAAATCAAAGTGAGCGATGTGATAGGGGAGGCCCAAAATCCGGTCGCGTTTTCGGCAGCGTGAGGGTGGCAGCTTTCCACGCTCATGCGAGAGGCGCTGAGATTCAAACAACCGTGGAGGGGGGGGGGGTCGTCCCGAGTCACCCCCCACCCACCCAATGGTGGAGCCAGGATGTTCAGGTAGAGGGGGGGGCAACCCCTACAGCAATGAAATTTGATAGAGGAGTTTTAGTGAGTAAGGAGTTGTTAGTAAGGAGTTGTTAGTAAGTAAGGAGTTGTTAGTAAGTAAGGAGTTGTTAGTAAGGAGCTGTTAGTGTAAGGAGTTCTTAGCAAGGAGTTGTTAGTAAGTAAGACCTTGTTAGTAAGGAGTTGTTAGTTAAGGAGTTGTTAGTGAGTAAGGAGTTGTTAGTAAGTAAGGCAGTATTAGTAAGGAGTTGTTAGTAAGTAAGGACTTGTTAGTAAGGAGTTGTTAGTAAGTAAGGAGTTGTTAGTGAGTAAGGAGTTGTTAGTAAGTAAGGCATTGTTAGTAAGGGTTGTTAGTAAGTAAGGACTTGTTAGTAAGTAAGGAGTTAGTAAGTAAGGAGTTGTTAGTAAGTAAGACCTTGTTAGTAAGGAGTGGTTAGTGAGTTAGACCTTGTTAGTAAGGAGTGGTTAGTAAGTAAGACCTTGTTAGTAAGGAGTTGTTAGTAAGTAAGATCTTGTTAGTAAGGTGGTTAGTAAGTAAGGAGTTGTTAGTAAGTAAGGAGTTGTTAGTGAGCAAGGACTTGTCCCTTGCTTTGTATTCGACGCGTTTGCGGCGATGGCGCAGCTATCGATCGAGGGTCGAATTCGAACCGCGCTGTGTGATCGGCATCGCGCTCGCTGCAGGTGAATGATGCCTTCAGGGAAGTCGTGTGGACTGTCTACACGCAACTGCGCACAATTCTGTGAGTCGCTTATAACTGCTTTGCCGTTACTTATTGCCAGTTATGGACTCAGACTATTGTCCTATCATCTCATTGAGTCCCTGGCACGTACTAATATGCTACACAGTGGCAGTGGGGGTCGCAAAATGCCGATTTATTACTAATAAACTCCAATGATACGATCGAAATCAGGGATTTTGATCGGATCATTGGGGGGGCACGTGCCACCCCCCCCCCTGGCTCCGCCATTGCCCCCCCCACTCACCGCCCCCCCCCCCCCCCCGGAGGCTACGCCTGTGGTGTAATCCGCCGAGGATTAGCCCGCAAATTCTATGCAAATCTTACCCCCCACCCCCCTCCACCCCCCCCTCCACCTCCCAAACAAATCTCAGCAAATATTAAAAAGGTACGAAGGCAGAGCATACACGCCCACACACTTTGCATGCCACCAAGTTGCACAATCGTCTCCTAAACATTGGCAAACTTAAAAGTGTGAAGTGATTTTTGTTGATATGTGAGCAGGTGTGAGGGAGAGAGAGACACGCAAACTCCAAATATACAGCAGCTGGCGTCAGGGTTGGGATCGAACCCACAACCTCCTGTATACCAGGCGAGGTAGTTAACATCTCCTAGCCACCGTGATGATGATGAGAGAAAGAGAGACACGCCAACTCCAAATATACAGCAGCAGGCGTCAAAGTTGGGATCGTACCCACGACCTCCTGTATACCAGGCGAGGTAGTTAACATCTCCCAGACACCGTGATGATGATAGAGAGACACTCAAACTCCAAATATACAGCAGCAGGCGTCAACGTTGGGATCGTACCCACAACCTCCTGTATACCAGGCGAGATAGTTAACATCTCCCAGCCACCGTGATGATGATGAGAGAGAGAGACACGCAAACTCCAAATATACAGCAACAGGCGTCAGGGTTGGGATCGAACCCACGACGTCCTGTATACCTGGCGAGGTAGTCACGAAAATAACTTGTCACGCACAACGAGTCTGTGTGCAAAATGTCAGCTCGATTGGATCACGGGAAGTGGGTTAAAAAACGACCAAAAGATTTGCACGGTCGTAAGCAAGCAAGCAAGCACGCAAGCAAGCCAAGCGAACTAATATAAAGGATTTTATAAAAAAATTACCCGTAAAAACAAAGTTTTTCACTATAAATCCTTTATATGCGTGGCATCGGTTTAATTTATTATTAATTTCTGTTTTTCTTGAGTAAGAGTTTCATTTTTATCACATTGGTATTTTAAATTAAATATGGGGAAAAAAATCCTAAAAAGTGGAAAATTTTGGAAAAAAATTTTCACGAAAATAAATTGTCACGCACAACGAGTCTGTGTGCAAAATGTCAGCTCGATTGGATCACGGGAAGTGGGTTAAAAAACGACCGAAAGATTTGCACGGTCGTAAGCGCGCAAGCAAGCACGCAAGTGAACTTAATATGGATTTTAAAAAGCCGTTCCTTGGTGTGGACCAATCAGTTTCAAGGACAATGCATATATTATCATAGTGTGTTTTTGTTGTTGCATTTTGACTGCAAGTATTGTGGTTAATGCAGCATGAATCCTTGTTAAAAGGTTTCAGTTTTGTTGCCAGAAAAAAGGGGAAAAATCCTATTATTATATTTTGGTACTGGCTAAGGAGGTCTAATGATCAAAGTTTCAATAGCTTACAACCCACACCGGTTCCCCCGGTTCTCTCTCCTGACTTCTTATTAGCAAAATAAAAACCTTGCTGAATCCAAGAACGTCTGGACTCATGGACTCTTATCTCTAACGACCACAAGAGTGCTGCTTGTTGCTGGCTACTGGGCGTATTGGGCCAGTAGGGCAAACTGTGCAATTTTTATTTACATATAAATATTTTTGGGTTAGGTCATCTAAATATCAACGTGTCGTGAAACCCGCCACCACCCGCGCTGAGTAAACCCACTCTCCAACACACAACCGGTTAGTGCTGAACTAGTAACGAATTGTCAATGTTGTAGTGGGTTTACTCTCCAACACACACCAACCGGTTAGTGCTGTACTAGTAATGAATTGTCAATGTCGTAGTGGGTTTAACTCTCCAACACACAGCAAACGGTTGCTGTACTAGTAACGAATTGTCAATGTTGTAGTGGGTTTAACTCTCCAACACCAACCGGTTAGTGCTGTACTAGTAACGAATTGTCAATGTCGTAGTGGGTTTTACTCTCCAACACACAGCAACCGGTTAGTGCTGAACTAGTAACGAATTGTCAATTTTGTAGTGGGTTTACTCTCCAACACACAGCAACTGGTTAGTGCAGAACTAGTAACGAATTGTCAATGTTGTAGTGGGTTTAACTCTCCAACACACAGCAACCGGTTAGTGCTGAACTAGTAACGAATTGTCAATGTCGTAGTGGGTTTAACTCTCCACACACAGCAACCGGTTTAGTGCTCTACTAGTAACGAATTGGCCACGTTCTGTTTCCGTGATAAACCCATAACTAATTGTCTGTGTCGGGTGGTGGCGGGTTTAACGACACATTAATATTCACACAAGAAACCCCTCTGTTATGGATAATATTGATTGCGAAAGCCTCCGACCACGTGTTAAACTGATCTTTTATATATATTTCGATGTCATCGAGGATAGTGGTAGGTGTCATTACGTAACGCCGCTAAACCACAACTCTCCTTCCAAGTCACCTGGCGGAGGCGGGGTGGCCCGGCTGAACGCGCCCATCGCACCGCAAGTCCAATTAAACCGCGCGCCCAACCACTGTGATTGTGAAGTTAGTGCGAAGTTATTGTGAAGTGTGTTTTGGCTTATTCTGACAGGTGACAAGCGAGCGACGCGCCCCTTGTCAAGGATATTGCTGCGTATAAAAGTCGAGCATCAGCTCCAAACGCCGATCAAGAGGCACTGCCACCCGTTCCGTCCCAGCAGCAGAGATGTTGTGAGTATGCGAGCATCAAACTTGTTTCGATTTAAAGCTTTCGTGACTGCAGGGATTCATTTTCTTGGTTCTTTCTGTAAAGTCACGTAGAAGGGATAATAAAATAATAAAATAAAACATAATAAAATAATTCTCACGACGTTTCGGCCACAATGCAAGCGTCTGAATGACACTGTCTCCCCGACAGAACTGGTCTTCACCTGAGGACGGCTGCTTGCGTTGTGGCCGAAACGTCGTGGAATTATTTTATTATGTTTTTATTTTATATTTATTACTTCCCTTCTACGTGACTTTACCGAAAGAACCAAAAAGATCAAACTTGTTTTGAAGCTTTCGTGACCGCAGGAATCCATACACTTTGGTTCGTTCGGTAAAGTCACGTAGGTAAATTGAATTAATTTTATTTAATTATTTTATTTTATTTCTACCTACGTGACTTTACCGAAAGAACCAAAGAGTACGAGAGCATCGTGATGATCGCGGCGTATCGGCATGACGCGAGCTTCGTAATCGTAACGGTGTATCCGTCAGTGCGCGTGTATCCTAATGGCGATGCTACCGACAGACCTGTCTTCACCTGAGGACGGCTGCTTGCGTTGTGGCCGAAACGTCGTGAGAATTATTTAATTATCTTTTATTTCCATTATTTTATTATTTCCCTTCGACGTGACTTTACCGAAAGAACCAACAAAATAATAAAGATATATTTTATCATTTCCCTTATTCTTCTCAGCGTCTGAATGAGACGCTGTCTTTCCGACAGACCTGTTCTTCACCTGAGGACGGCTGCTTGCGTTGTGGCCGAAAACGTCGTGAGAATTATTTATGATGTATTATTTGTATTATTTTATTATTTCCCTTCTACGTGACTTTACCGAAAGAACCAGACACCCTGTACTACCTGAACGTTTAAATGTCTGACGGCGGAGGAGGCCGGGCCAATCCGGGTCTCAGTCCCCGGACTCGAACCGGGGTATTAAGTCTCGAGAAATTCATGGTCTCAGACCGGTTACAATTGCCTGTGTAGGGGTGTTATGGGAAGGATTCCCACCAATAGGAGGGGGAGTGGGACGTTTGACAGGAGAAGGGGGAGGAGAGGAGATATAAGGGAGATACGGGCGGGGAGAATGGTTTCGTTGACAGGACCGAGATTGGGACGGCTGGGTGACAGGTGTCCGTCACGTGGTGATTGGCTCTGCCGGTCCTGCTCTACAGCCAATGGGGAAGAGCCTGGGCATGGTCCCGGCGTCATCGATGGATGTCAGCTAGCTGATTGGTTCTGCTGCTCTGGCCTCAGCCAATGGGAAGACAAGTCAGGGGCGTGGTCCCGGAGTTGATGGAGGAATCTGGAACATTCGGCGCAGGCTATTAAGGATTGGCTGGAGCGTACCACGTGACCCAGCGTTAAATAAGGGAAGAGCCGAGGGACACGTGGTCAGACGAGGAACGAAGAGAGAGAGGGGGGCCACGCGCGAGCGGGGGCTCCGAGTGCCACGTGGCGGTCGGTGCGTCTCTTGCGATCTGCCTGCCCACTTCCCGTTGCCTGCCAGCAACGGGGAGTGCTTTTAAACTGAAATAAGTAATACAAGGACCGATTCCACAAGCCGTCTCCAAGAGTATTACACAGGTGTGGATGGGAGGAAAGGATTAAAAGACGAACCCCCTGCAACCTTGTGTTGGCTCTCCTTTACACCTGCAATGAAAACCGCCCCATCACGTGAAATGAGGCATCCTCTCAGTTTTTGGTTCAACTCCAGCCGTGTGAGTCAGAGGTCGTGGTCTGACCGTCATTACTCGCAGTGCGCCAGTTGCCGCCAAGGATTTCACAGGTAGCTCTGTTATATTTGCTTTCACGAGCTGTTCACTGAACGAAGCACTGGCCTGAGCAAGCCTTTATCCAGCAGCGTATTGATCATGGCTGATGATGGTGGTGATCACGATGGGGTGGTGCAGGTGGTGATGGTGGTGATGATGATAATGGTGGTAGTGAGGTGATGATGATGGTGACGACGATGATGATGGTCGTGGTGATGGTGGTGATGATGATGGTGAAGGTGGTGACGATGACGGTGGTGGTGATGGTGGTGATGATAATGGTGAAGGTGGTGACGGTGATTATGATGGTGACGACGATGATGAGGTCGTGGTGATGGTGGTGATGATGATAATGGTGAATGTGGTGAGGGTGATGATGATGGTGACGACGATGATGATGGTCGTGGTGATGGTGGTGATGATGATAATGGTGAAGGTGGTGAGGGGTGATGATGGTGACGACGATGATGGTCGTGGTGATGGTGGCAATGATGATAATGGTGAAGGTGGTGACGATGACGATGACGGTGGTGGTGATGTGGTGGTGAAGGTGGTGATGATGACGGTGGTGATGAAGGTGGAGGTGACGGTGTCTATGCGCGTGCGTGCATCGCACCCCCCCCCCCCCCACACTAACCTCGTGACCCCGGCGGCGTTGGCGTTGGTGTTCATGGCGAGCGTCGTGGCGGCGACATCCGTCAACGACTGGAAGCTCCTGGACACGAAGCTGTCGGCGAACCGGAAGGTCATCGTGGACGTTCACAACGAGCTGCGGCGCGGCGTGGTGCTCACTGCCAGCAACATGCTCAAGATGGTGAGGACACGTGGCAGTCAGCGCCCATCGCCCCCCCCACTCCACTATGTGGCCCCCACACACCAGAGGTCGCAACCGGTACCCGATACCCGTACCCTACCCGGTAGCCGTTTGCGACCCTGGTGCGGCCGGGTACGGGTACGGGCAGGCCGTGAGTCACGGTGATAGCCGTTTGTCACTCATTTCGGGTAGGGTACGGGTAGGATACGGGTACCTATACCCGGCCGGGTACGGTTAGCTGTTTACGACCCTGGTGCGGCTGGGTACGGGTAAGGAATCAAAACCCGTTTGCGACCTCTGCTTCCCACTTGTGTGCGTCTCGTGAGGTCTTACGCGACCATACCTCACCACGCTGCTGAATTTGCAGATTTGCTAGAGAGGGGGTGGAGGTGGAGGCGTCAGTGGGGTGGGTGGGATGGAGGGTGAGTGGGTGGGGTGGAGGGTGACGGAGTGGGGGTGAGTGGGTGGGTGAGTGGGTGGCATGGAAGGTGAGATGGTGGATGAGGGGTGAGTGGGTGGGTGGGGTGGAGGGGTGAGTGGGTGAAGTGAGGTGGACGGCTGAGTGGGTAGGGTGGAGGTGAAGGGGTGAGTAAAGGGGTGAGTGGGTGGGTGGGTGAGTGGGTGGGATGGAGGGTGAGTGGGTGGGTGAGGTGGAGGAGTGAGTTGGTGGAGGGCTGAGTGGTGGGGTGGAGGTTGGGTGGGTGAGTGGGTGGGTGAGGTGGAGGGGTGAGTGGGTGGAGGCCTGAGTGGGTGGGGTGGAGGGTGGGTGGGTGAGTAGGTGTGTGAGTGGGTGGGATGGAGTGGTGAGTGGTGGGTGAGGTGGACGGCTGAGTGGGTGGGGTGGAGGGTGGAGGGTGCATGGAAGGGAGTGGGTGGGATCGAGGGGTGAGTGGGTGGAGGGGTGCATGGAAGGTGAGTGGGTGGGATCGAGGGGTGAGTGGGTGGAGTGGTGGGTGAGTGTGTGGGTGAAATCGAGGTGTGAGTGGGTGGTGGGTGAGTTTGATGGTGGTGGTGGTTGTGGCACAGCCTGGCTGACTGTGCCGGGACTTGTCCCTGCAGGCGTACAACGAACAGGCAGCAGAGACCAGCCGCTTGTGGGCCGCCGCCTGCAGCTTCTCGCACAGCCCCAGCAACACGCGCACCTGGAAGACGCCGCAAGCAGGTGACAAAAAACTTCCGTGACTGCACAGTGTTAAGCAACCGATAGAAAAGATAATGCCGCTCGATTGATTCGGAGTGAGACCTCTGGTGTCAAACCGGAGCCGGTCATGAGCACACTTCCCAGGTACGGGAAACTCTCCACTCTCTCCACAACTGCCCCATCACCAATTGGGAGTTGTGGGGGTGGAGTGTCCGATGGTACAAAATACCCAGGCAGGTGCTTCGTTTTGGTGGGCTGATGGTAAGGCCCCACCTCTTAGTGTCACACTCCAGTTTCAGCAGCAGCGACTCCAACTCCTCCTGTGAGTGAGCCGCAATTACCAGGTCATCAGCATACATAACGTGGTTGACTAATAGGGCCATCCCTTGATCGCACCCGGGCATCGATCAGCCTCCCATTGTATCTGCACCAGATGTAAATTCCTTCGGTACAGCTACTGAAGGCCTCACTAGTTTTGGTGGGCTGATGGTAAGGCTGATGGTAGACTCACGCAGTCACTCACCCGCACACTCACCCACACACTCACCCACACACTCACCCGCACACTCACCCCACACACATACTCCCCCACACTCACCCACACACTCACCCCACACTCACCCGCACACTCACCCACCCTCACCCGCACACTCACCCGCACACTCACCCGCACACTCACCCCACACTCACCCGCACACACACTCACCCCACACTCACCCGCACACTCACCCGCACACTCACCCACACACTCACCCACACACTCACCCGCACACTCACCCACACTCACCCACACACTCACCCACACTCACCCACACACTCACCTGCACCTCCGATTAGCACAGTGGGCTACGTACATGCAACTCTGATGGTGCATTGTCTTTGAGTTTGTGCGCCTTTTGGCGTCATCTGGTCCAACACCATGTGAGACTAGGCTCTAAGGAAAGCTGTCTCGGGTGTGGACCAATCAACTTCAAGGACAGTGCATATCATTATCAGAGTTATATTTTTTTGTTTGCATTATGACTGCAGGTATTGTGGTCTCTGCAAACATGACTCCTCGTAAAAAGGTGTCAGTTTTGTTGCCAGATAAAGGGTAAATAAGTATAACCCGTAAAAACAAAGTTTTTCACTATAAATCCTTTATATGCGTGGCGGCTAGAGTCCTCTCGTCCTCTGGCTTGAGATGGCTGCCACCTATGGGTCAGATGATTGCATTGCACCATTAAGCAATTGGTAATTAAACAAAATATTTTTGTCCTAAAAGTGTAAAATTTTGGAATTTTTTCACGAACATTAATTGTCAAGCACAACGAGTCTGTGTGGAAAATGTCAGCTCGATTGGATCACGTGAAGTGGGTTAAAAAACGACCGAAATATTTGCACGGTCGTAAGCGCGCAAGCAAGCGAACTTAATATAAAGGATTTAAAAACAATTATCATATTTTTTACTGGCAAATGAGGTTCCATTGGTGGTGCATTAGAAGTTCAACGTGCACGCATTCCTGCGACGCGAATGATCTTACAATGCACGCACCTGCTCCTCCTCCTCATCCTCCTCTTCCTCAGAGTGGACTGCGGAGAGAACCTCTTCATGTCCAGCAACCCACGGTCGTGGGACGAGGCAGTGCGCAGCTGGTACGACGAGGTCACCTCCCCCGGCTTCCAGTACGGCACGGGGGCTGTGGGGCGCGGGGCCGTGGGACACTACACTCAGGTGAGGGGCCACGCTCCCACCACCACCACGCTCACCACCACCACGCTCACCACCACCACCCACCACGCTCACCACCACCACGCTCACCACCACCACGCTCACCACCACCACGCTCACCACCACCACGCTCACCACCACCACCACGCTCACCACTACCACCACGCTCACCACCACCACGCTCACCACCACATGCTCACCACCACCACCACCACGCTCACCACCACCACGCTCACCACCATCACCACGCTCACCACCACCACAACCACCACCCCACGCTCACCACCACCACCCTACCACGCTCACCACCACCACCACTACCACGCTCACCACCCCATCACCACGCTCACCACCACCACCACCACCACCACGCTCACCACCACCACGCTCACCACCATCACCACGCACCACCACCACCACCACCACGCTCACCACCACCACCACTACCACGCTCACCACCACCACCATCACCACGCTCACCACCACCACCACGCTCACCACCACCCCACGCTCACCACCACCACCACCACGCTCACCACCACCACCACTACCACGCTCACCACCACCACTACCACGCTCACCACCACCACCACCACGCTCACCACCACCACCACGCTCACCACCACCACGCTCACCACCCACCACGCTCACCACCACCACGCTCACCCACCACCACGCTCACCACCCAGCTCACCACCACCACCACGCTCACCACCACCACGCTCACCACCACCACCACGCTCACCACCCACCACCAGGGTGAGGTCGTGAGTCTGGGGGCTGCAAGCTGCACCGTGTAGCAGTCAGCCGCCCCGTGCGATCGCTCAACTCGCACCCCCCTTCCCCCCGTTCCCGTGCCCCCCCCCCGCCCCGCCCCCCCCCCCGAGGTGCGTGGTACAAGTCCCACCAGGTGGGCTGCGCCGTCAACTACTGCCCCAACCACCCCGGCGCCCTCAAGTTCCTCTACTGTGCCACTACTGCCCCGCTGAGTTAGCGGACCCACCCCACAACCCCCCCCACCCCCCCCCCCCAACACCCCCTAACACCTCCCCCACCCACCCCCCAAACCCCCCCACCCACTCCCCAACACCCCCCACCTACCCCCCACCCCCCCCCAACACCCCCCCCACCCCCCCCCCACACCCCCACCCATCCCCCCAACACTCCCCCCACCCACCCCCCAACACCCCCCACCCACTCCCCAACACCCCCCCCCCCCCCCCACCCACCCCCCAACACTCCCCCCACCCC
>NW_026892032.1:0-34605 GCF_015708825.2 Lethenteron reissneri
CTCATTTCCGACTTTGACCCTTGGCAAGCAGAGAGCTTTGAGCAGATCGGCAGAGTTGATTCCCATCAAGAAGCAAGCCTTGTCCGCATCTGTGAATGCAGATGCATACTTGTATTGAGGGTGAATATATTTACTTGGGATGATGCCATTATGTACTGATCAGCACAAGCTGGACTGCTAAATCCGATTCGATCTTCCAGGTCTGTGTATAGTGTAGTAGTGTATAGTGGTGTATAGTAAAGTGTATAGTGTAGTAGTGTATAGTGGTGTATAGTTGTAGTAGTGTATAGCGTGTATAGTGTAGTGTATATTAGTGTGTAGTGTAGTGTGTAGTGTATAGTGTAGTGTATAGTGTGTGTATAGTAGTGTAGTGCTGGAGTTTGTCGCCAGGAAGAGGGAGGTGTGGACCGCCACTACTCAAAACGCTGCTGCTGCAGCGACCCTCACCAGGACAAACGGACTGAGAAACGAACTAACGAACGCTTAGGAACGCAAAATAGATGAGCATTTTGACACCACTTGTTTCACCTTAAGTTCAACACGATAACATACAACTGGGAAGGTATCGTTTGGAGATTGAAATTAACTTTTGGCATCAAACATCTGGTGGGGCGTCATTGATGATGCCCTGATTGATGGGCACGTGTTCTCGTACCTTCTGAGCCGTCAGGCTCCGCCTGCTCCTCCCGCTGTTTCTGCTTGAACTTCATGTTGCCGTAGTGCATGATGGAGCCGGTCAGCTTGTAGATGCTCATTTTCTCCTCGTTGGTGAAGCCCAGGATCTCGATAGCGCTCTGAAATTGAAAATAAAATACCATTGCACAGGCGTTATAACTTTATACATCCGCAAATTGCTGAGTGCCTATCATTTTAACCAGCATGACCCCGTGGTAGCCGGTGAGTGAATATCTATACATTAAATTTCGATTTAAAGCTTTCGTGACTGCAGGGATTCATCTTCTTGGTTTTTCGGTAAAGTCACGGAGAAGGAAAATAATAAAATAAAATATAATTATTATATTATGTTTTATTTTTATTTTATTATTTTCCTTCTACGTGACTTTACCGAAATAACCAAGAAGATATATATATATACATTGCTGGAGCATGCAAGCCCATGGGGGTTTCTGTGTAGTTTATCATATTTATGTTATAAATTACTTACTTATAATATTCAGATAAGTGTTTTCGAAATTGAGGTTTTCTTCCAAATGTTTTTTATCTAGTGGGAGCTGGTCCCCAATGATAAGCCATCACCCAAAATGACATTTACCTATAAAACATGTTTTATTCATTATTTTAAAAATGTAATAAGGTTTGTTACGTGAACAAAACGTTCCAATTAGTTACTACTTCAGCAGAACGGTATGTTGGAGAGCAAACCACAACATTTACAATCTGAGTTCACGTTTCGCTGGTGAGTGTAACCAACATAATCATGCAGTTCCCAGATTCGTGAAAAAGCATTCCTGTTTTGGTCTTAAATAGGGTAAGTTCATGTCATCAGTGTGTCCCTACAAGTCCAAAGGACCCCGGGGGTTATAATATTTGTGTAAATTCTAATTGTTTATGTTAATGTGTGCATGCCACATGGTCTTGTGCGTAAGATACTAAATTGATAGTGGTTATATTACAGCTATATCCATTTCAATGGAGGTACACTAACTATCTGTTGCTCTTATTACTTAATGATACTCTTCCAAGAAGCACTGAGCCTATGGCTATCAAAAAGATTGAAATTTTTATTGTATTTCTCTCAAGTTCAATAGATCTTCTCATTAGTCTTGGCCAGTAATAATTCGTTTTCCACAAATCAACGTTATCAAAGTGAGTGTTTTAGTTGTACACTGCCGTGCTCACATCCGTTGCCATCAGTTCCTCTTTGTCGTCGATGGATGAGACAGTAATTTCACCCTGGCTGATGAATGGGTAGTCGTAAGGGTTGGTGGTGACCAGCAGCATATCTGTTCACGCACAGTCACATCCATGGAAACAGACACGGGCATCAGCCTAAGGCATTGAAACACGACATGAAGCGTGGATTTGTCAGGAATATTTGACACACGCATTCACCTGCACTTCAGGTTGGTTCTAGACAAAAATTAATGGACGAGGATTGTTTATTTCATTGTTCTCAACAAGGTTCTAACCATACGTGCTCGGGATCGTGGTCATGTAAGCCGTACCGATTCAGCACACGTGTATTCAGTTTACTTCTGTTTTACTATGTGACATTCTGACCTAACTGGGTGAAAGGCATTTCGCGACAATGCAGAGAGCATGATTGTGGAGAGAAGACATGCCACGGGAAACATACCCAGGAGCTCAGGCTTCTGCTGAGACAGGATTTGGAAGAAGATGTGGTAGTTTCTCTCTGTTGGGAGCTGGAAGGTGACACGGGATTTCTCCAGCAGATCTGTAAAATATTAGAACGTGAAATATCAGAAGCAAAAAATATACTCATTGCACGTGTTCATTTTTGTTGTACCATGCCAACACAGTGCAAGGTATTTGCAGAACGGTGTTTAATACTCACAAGTTTCAATATCTGCAGAAGCAAGCTTGCCAGTGGCACCAAAGTGAATTCGGATGAATTTTCCCTGGAGAGTTGGAAGACACATTTTTTCACGATTATTATGACATTGGCTGAGACACCGATGAACCGCCATTCGCTTGCATTTGATACAAAGATGTGAAGCAAGGAATAATAAGAAAATGAATAGAGAGAACACTCACGAAACGCGACGAGTTGTCATTTCTCACGGTCTTGGCGCTTACCAAAAGCTTCCATCAGAGGATTGGCCTCGACGATTTGATCCTCAAGGGTACCTGTTATAGAGGCAACAAGCACCACAACATACACTTTTTGTGACTCACACACTTGCCAAGCACTTGGGTTTTTTTTGTTTGCAAACCCACACACTACGTGTCTATATCACCAGTGCATGGCGTGGTATACAGTATATAATGTAATGTGCTCGCTTACACACAATAGTTGTGATATTCTAACACACGTTGAAAGTGACATTTTGTGCTGTATGCATTAAGGCCAATTTTTTGTTATGTTTATATTTTTTCACAGTTATCACCTGATTTTGCTCTGTGTAATCCCAATTGACTAAATTGGTTGGTAATCTTTCAGCATTTGGATATTTACTCTCATGCTGAACTAGTAACTAATTGGCATGTTTATTTACGTGCCAAACCTTACTAATTGGCCGGTGTCTGGTGGTGGCGGGTTTAACGGACATTATTCATATTCACGCGATCTTAACCCCCCCCCCCAAAAAAAAACCTCGATTATGGAGCATCGGAATGTTAGGGCAAATACCAGCTCCACTGCATGCTTTCATTTAGCTATGGGAGAAAGCCCGAGGAACGCAGAGGAAACTCATGCAGAAGAGGGGTATAATCAACCAACGCCACACAGAAAGGCACCTTGAGTTAGGATATTAACTCAGTCCCCGCTAGACGTGAGGCAAGCGGTTGACACGCTGCCACCCTGCCACCCAATCGGCCTCCAGTGTAAGTAGCACTTCGTAGCGACACAACTCCCGTATCCGAAGGGTCGTGAGGTTATAGTTACATTTTAATACAAGCTACAATATTGAGCCAATAATACACAAGTGTTCAACTCTGCATATTACTGGTAGGAACCCACTGGTTCCACCAACCTACAGGGGATTATTGTGTCCGTCCGTCGTGGGTGGGGAGGGGAGGGTCTGGAGGGGCTGGGTAGGGAAGGTGGGGGCTGGGTGGGGAGGGGAGGGTGGGGAGGGGCTGGGTGGGAAGGGTGGGGAGGGGCTGGGTGGAGAGGGGCTGGGTGGGGGTGGGAGGGGTGGGGCTGGGTGGGGAGGGGCTGGTCACCCCCGTGGTGCTCTTATAACACTCGTTTAACCTACTCACACCGGCTTGTGCCCGCCCTCACAGTCAGCCGTATTTGCGTTGACCCTGGCCATTGACCGAGCAAACCCGACGTTCCTACCAGCTCCCTCCGCAGGAGGAATGTGTTAAGAAGGCACTGACATCACCATGGTACTCGCTGACACTGACGCTACCGGGGATTGAGCTGTACGCCCATGTAGGCACAGCGTGCACCCACGTGTCTATTTAAAGTGGCTATTTGCAGCAACAATACCTTAATTTTCCCCTCCTGCTTCTTCTTAGCAGAGTCTCCCAGAGCCGCAATTGTTGCGAAGTACTGGATGACTCTCTTCGTGTTGACAGTCTTCCCTGCACCAGATTCTCCGCTGTGGCATAAAATGACAACAACAACAAGAATTGGTACATTTCACAGTAGCACCATGCCCGCTCACCGTTTGACGTAGTACGATGAGTAACTTACATTTTTTAAAATGTATTTAACGCAAGAAAAGTGTGCGTTTCATGTACGACAAACCCTCAACCTCACGCAACGTGTAAAGCCACCAGTTGATAACTACATTGTGGTCATTTTGTCGAAGCCTACCGTCAATAAATGACCGAATAAAAATATTTGCAATCGACAGGCAGCAATGAGAAGTAAAATAGACAACTGTAGACCGGCATCATCATTATGAGGGCTCATAAGTGCCCAGCCCTGTAAAGGCATAAATGTTAACTGCTGCCATCTGTCGCTGCGAGCCTCACATATTCAGAGGGCATAGGGCAGTAAACATATGTGTGTGCCATTAAAAAAATTCAGGGCTGCACTAATTCTCATGTTGTGATGGGTTTTTCTCGACACTAACAGAGTTTTTTTGTGACATTGCAAAGTTTGCAAATTTCAACATCCACAGTAGGAAAATTGTAAGTGTTGAAAATTGTCCAATATATTTTGTCCAAATGAGCAAATGATCACAGTATTTTTTTACCTAGGATAATTACATTCCAGTTGTCAATAGGTCGTCGTGTTCGCTGCTTATTGTTTGCATGTATACTAAAAAATTAAGCCACACTGTGTGATGGAGAATGAGTTACACTCACGTGATCAAGATTGACTGGTTCTCTCTGTCTGCACGGGGAGAATATACAAGAAGATGCAATGAACAAAAGCAGTACGATTCAACAATTTTAAAAAACATGTTTATTATAGTCAGTCCAAAACAATGTTTAATTTGTGATTGGAAAAAAAGGCAGTGAAGTAATGATGTGCTTACCGCTCAACATGAACTGATAGCGTATCAGAGATGGAGAAGATGTGAGGAGGTGCCTCCTGACGTTTCTTCCCTCTGTATCCAGCCACAACGATTGGGTCGTACACCGGCAGCATTTTGTATGGGTTGACGGTGACGCAGAAGAGGCCGGAGTAGGTCTACAAAGCAGCACGACGCTCAACGTTACGCGGCGCTCACCCACACGGCGTCTTTGCCCCAGAGCTGGGTCATACCAAGCAATTACAACAAAGTAGGGTCTGCCACCTCTAAGCTACAACCCCCCGGACATATCGTGAGAAGAAGCAGAATATCTCACAAGAGCAGTCGAGGGGAGAACTCGATGCCAATATTTAAAGATTCGCATATTTCACAGATTTCCCAGGATGGCTGACAATGTTAAAAAGGTCGCAAATTTCCCAGGATGGCTACTGTCAAAAATAGGACAATTCTAGGAACACCAAGACAGGGGGCAACCCATACTACAAGCAGCAACACAATACTGTGCATGAAACACGGAGTGCCGTTCCTTACGTAAATCATCCAGGCTGCGTATCTTTCCTTCAGGTTAAACAGCACAGACGGTTCGTTCAAGAAGGTCAACATGACCATGTCCTCAATTTTGTCGAACTTGGGAGGATTCATCTGGTGGACTTGGTCCTCCCTGACTGTCACAGTCTGCCGGGGAGAGAACGACTCATGTTAGACACATTACGTCACACTGTTGAAGTAATTGATCCGAATTAATCCAGGACAATCGTTACACTGATTTGTTTATACATTGACTTAAAGCTTCGTGACTGCAGGAATTAATATTATTTTGGTCTTTCGGTAAAGTCACGTAGATAGGTTCAAAGAAAATAACAAAAAAACTACGACGTTTCGATCGCAACACACGCGGTCGTCATCAAGAAATGCTCGTGTTGCAATCGAAACGTCGTAGGTTATGTTATTTTATTTGAACCTATCTACGTGACTTTACCGAAAGACCCAAAGAATTTGTTTATACATTGTAACAAAACAATTAATGTGTATATATAATGGTATTCTCGAAATAATGGCCATTGAAAACTTTGGAACACATTTCGTAATGCATACCTGGCCATTCTCAGTGTCGACGGTGACTTTGCCACCCTCGCTGCTCTTGATGGTGGCCTTCACGAACTCGATCTTCGGGTCGTCCACAAAGCAATTCTTCTTCATGTCGAAGGGGCGAGTCTGGGCCTCCAGACGCTCCTTCTCCGACTTGCGCAAGAAGGGAGCGGCCTTCCCAAACTCGTGTAGGTCTCCCATCTTGCCTGGTTTCTAGGCGTGCTAAGGACAACACATGCAGGAATGGTACATAAAGATATAATCTTAATCTGGTGTGTGCATGATCTTCAAAATAAAATGCGCATTAGACGTTTATAAAAAAAAGACAAGTGGGTTATGATAGTGGTTTAATAAATATACAATACGTCTTGTCAATCCGAAATTGAAATTGAATGAAATGTTTTTAGTCCATGAACCTAGGAGCCTTCTGAAGCAATGTTGTTTCAGCACTGAGCAGGCGATCTCTCTGGACCGAGTTTGAACTTTCTGAGGCTCACCAGCAGAGCGAGTTCGCTCTGCTAAATGCTGATAATTGTCTGATGTTACAGCCAACCAACAGCAATGTGGTCTACGTTTAGCACTTAATACGTTTTTTAGATTTACGTTCTTTGGTTGCATTTTTCCCACAGTGTACATTAGATAATGGCCTAAAACATTGCACTACGTAAATTTAAATTAATGTTTTGGTGGCTGAATAGACCAGCAGTTGGACTTCATGGAAATTGGATCCAGTTTAGTGTTGAGGTTATGAGCTCTAAATCTTCCGGCACGCAAATATATGTAAATATGAACTCGAGTTGTATACATTTCTCTAAAGCTAATGTTAGACTCTAAAACATACTTGTCTGGAGTAGGCAACATTCATGTAAGTGTTTTACTTTGTGTCTCAAATTTGAAAGCGACCTACAACGTAATGATAATCCTTTCTGTGTAGCAACCACGTGTCGTTTTTTTTGTTCCCATTAATAATAATCAAGTTGGTTTCCCAGCTTATGAATGATGAATATAATTTTCATGGAAAATAATAGTCGTATCAAACACTATCACAGCTGCAGCCTCTCATTATAACTGTGTTTAGTGTATTGCATGAAACAACAGTTCACTTTCTCGTTGTCTTTGGAGTTGGAACTACCTCCCATTGTGTCTTTACAACAACAAAACATCCCAAAGCATTGCTCAATTAAAAAAAACAAGTTGTGTTCTGCTCTACCATCATTTGTCCTATTGATTGCTGCTTGCTTTGTGCTGTCGACCATTGTTTCTGTGCTGAGCATTCATGATTTATAACAAAATTAAATAAAATTAAGGCAATATATATCCAAGGATCAGTTCAGGTATCACTTTGATTATTTTTTTAGCCATGGCGATAAGTCAAAACTTGGGTAAAAAAGGTCATACCCACTGATCCACCCTTGTGACTTAACGATTTCGGAATTTCTCCCGTATAGATCCCTTCTCTCTGCCTTAGATGCAGAAAAGCTGGTCCATGCTTTCATCTCATCTCGCATAGACATACTGCAAATGTCGTACTCCTCCCTGGCGTGGCTAAGGTGCTCATCAATTTGCAGCATGTGGCTGCTACGGTGTTAACCAGAACACCTTCACATCATTTTCCACCCGTTTTGGCCTCACTGCACTGGCTTTCAGTTTGCCATATAATAAGTTTAAAATCATATTGTTAACTTACAAAACAGTTAATCATCTTGCCCCAGCCTACATCATTGACATGTTGCACCCATATCTCCCCTCAAGGTCCCGAATATCTAAAGATGCAGATCTTCTCTGAATTCGCAGGTCAAGATTTTGGTCTATGGGTGACCGGGCTTTTTCCCGTGTCGCCCCGAGGCTATGGAACGCTCTTATTCCACGAGATATGAGGGATCTCTCTGAGCCTGTGGACATTTGTAAAATGCTAATTGAAACCTATTTATATGCTTCTGCTTATTAAACGTTTAGTTCATTTAGTAAATGATTATTTAAGTGTTTTTATAACATTATTTTATGCTGAGTGTCTGCCACTGCTGTGTCCTATACAGCGCTTTGAGATCCTTTATGAAAATCGTTATATATGTAATTATTATATTTAAACAATTTTATTTGATCTTGATTTGAAGTTTTTGTTCCTGCAGAAATCCATACTTTTTGGTTCTTTCGGTAAAGTCACGTAGGTAGAAAAAATAAATCGTTATTATATATCTGAATTTGCCCGTGGGATGGTTATACAGTACTTTACTGCTTTTGCGTTTTCATATCTTCTTTTACAATGAGATGCAATCAGAGCAGCTAAATCAAATGTGTAGTCCAGTTGTGTTCGAACCGTAGAAAAAAATATTGTTTTTGTTGTTAAGCTAAGCTCTTTGTTAAATGTAATATGTGCATTCACGTGCAAACGTAAAATACTCAAAAACGCAAAATGTAGTAAAACTCACCTTTGTATAACTTGAAGGTAAAAGCAGCAGCTGAGCCTTAAAAGGAAAAAAAATAGCAATTACCACATACGTCTCGTGAAATATCGTTTTTTTAAACAATCAAGTGTGATGCTATGCAAATGTACCAATTGCTTGCGAAAAGTTCACGGAGGAAGAGAGACACAGAGACAGAGACGGCGCTGATGGGCCGACCACACACCTACCTCCCGCTGCCACCCCAGGGTCTGTGCCCTCTGAGACGCTGCGGTGATACATTTATAGGCGAGAATTACTCCAGACACAGCACAAACGTCGTGCACGCCCTCATTTGCATGCGGGCACGAGAGAGAGAGGCACAGAGATTGACAGAGCTGCCACCCGTTGTCTCACCCCGTTACGCCCACAAGTGGCAAGGTCTGTTGCCTTTAATGGTCGTTAGCATCCACTTTAACTTTTTTTTTTAAAAATAGACCCTTTTCTGATTCAGCGACATCCCGACTCTGTGACTGTCGCGAGAAAGAAGATGCCCCCCCACTCCTCCTCCTCCCCTACAGCTCCTGCCTCATTTGCCGCTGCGGTCTGCAGGGGACAACGCTGCCTTGTCTCGGCGCGCTGAACTCGTTTGTAACCTTTGATTCGTCCTGGCGCATTTTCACAACTTTAATTCGTAGCCTGCGGTGCGCGCACGAAAAGAGGCGATGTGTAGCGCGCGTGTCGATTCCTGGCCACGTAGTTTTTTGAATGAACGTTTTTTTGAATGAAAGTTGTAAACAAAAAAACGAAAAGGTGTAAAAGAAGAAAATCTGCGAAAAGTACGTATCGATATAGTTAATTAATTTTATTTAAGAGGACTCCGCAATTACAGTACATCGGCAACCGCCAGTATACACGCTTAAGACATTCTTAACTTTCGATTTAAAGCTTTCGTGACTGCAGGGATTCATCTTCTTGGTTCTTTCGGTAAAGTCACGTAGAAGGGAAATTTAAAAAAATGTATTTTTATTACGTTTTATTTGTATTATTGTTTTATCATATTTTTATTTCCCTTCTACGTGACTTTACCGAAGGAACCAAGAATACATTCTTAACTGTAATTTGATCATCTGTTACGCAATATATTACAGGCAAGTGACGAGCAGCTGCTGCTGCCAGGCTCAGCGCTCGAGGCTGAAGGCAATGTCGCAGAGTGCAAAGCAAATGAAGTCCTCAACGTTTTCGTGGTGGCGGCGTTAACATTCTAAGGTGGCTTTCCTCGCTTAAATCGACTTCGGGCGAGTTCTCTGATATTGTTCTGTAAAGCAAAGGTTTTGAATCGCAGGGGTTATCGCGGTTTTTTTTTACAATCTTAATTGCGTGCAATTCAGTGTTGGTCTGATGCCTGTCCACTGAGTGTCTTCCTGAGAGCCCGAGTAGTCGCTATGATTTCAGATTTAACGTGAACTATATTCAGGGTGAAGTTTTTGTCGCTAGCATGGGGCTGTGTGACAATACAACTATTGAAGAAGACTCTGTATAATTTGTGCTGTTCATCGTGCAAATATGAATAAGGGAAGCCGAATAAAAAATACTTGGTGACATTTATTGGGTTATAATGTCTGTGAGCGCATCGTTTCTCAACATATAACCAAGCCAGTGGAAAGTGTAAATGTGAACGTGACATTTTGAAGACGATGCTTTATGTATACAGGATGTGCACAGAGTTAGAGAGAATCTGTAATAAGCATCTGTTAATAAAATCAGTATCTGTAAAAAAAAACAATACCAATGTGCATATATTATTGTGGATTACTTTGAACACCTTTCAAGATTTTTGTTGATCTCCTTTCAGCCGTTAAAACTTAACATTCCACGATTAGAGGACTTAACATGGAGCATGACAGCTTGACATGTTGAATGAGGGCCACGTGGGGCATCTGTCACTCACGGAGTCCAGCAAAGTCACACGTGTCGCTGTCACGAGGAGGGGGTGAAGAGGGACAGCACATGCAAGCGAATTTGCAAGATGACTTGAACAAACGTTCCTTCCCGAACCTGGTCAAAATGTACGGCGCATTTCCTCGGCTAGAAATCACACGTTGGGCTTTGTGTCAATAAATTGCTGCTAATACGATGCATTGTTAAGTCGGGAGAGAACCACTGAAATGAATGCAATCTTAAGCGGAGGGGGGGGGGGGAACTGTCGAAATTAAAATCGTAGTAATAATTTGGAGGTCTCTGTCCAGCCAATGCTGTTTGAGGGCTCCCCACAGTGGTATTCATGGAGGTTGCAGACCACACTTTTCCACGCCGGTCAGTGCGGTTTGGTGAAACGGGACACCGGGACCAGTTCGGTTATCACTCGACGTTCATCTTAGCCGTGCTTGGCAATGATGAAACAAACAAAAATATGTATCACTCACTGCCGATGTCAGCTGTGGCTGGGGATATAGTGGAGTGCACAAATCACTGTGGCACGACATCAGAGGCGCAATGGGCCCACCTCTTGGAAACGGTGTCACAGGACCTTCGGGCACTATTTTCGGAATTGCCCAACAAAATCCTGAGACACTAAAGGGTTCCACCTTGTGCCGCACAGGGCCTCCTGCCACTGGGGGCCCCATGGCGAGACTGCAGCAGAGCACGGCAAGGGTTGGGACGAGATGAGGTGTAAGGTGCTTTGAGTTGCTGAGGCATTTGAAGCGTCATACAAACCTTGATCAGTAATTTCCCTACGATGCAGAGGTGTTGTTTTTCCGCCCTTCTTAAAACGGTGTTCCCATCTCGACGCCACTCAAGAGGCAATGTATCCATGCACCCGTCTCGCTGCCGCCTCTCACGGCACGAGACTGCTCACACCGCATTCGCACGGGGAACATACGTGGATGTTTCTGTTACAAGGCTGGCCATCGGACAAAGACGGTCGCCGCATCACGCGGCTCTTTCAGATGCGCTTCTGCGGCCGTCCGGAACGCTCTTCCTTCCGATATTAGGAAGAGACTACAGCTGTGCACTTTTAAATCTAGATACAAAAAAAAACAAATTTCTTTAAAACTGCGTTTGTTGTCCTTCCCCGTACCTCCTATTAGCACGGTGGGCTACGTACGGTGCGAAAGAAGTTCAACACACATACGTGGTCAGAAACACAAATAGGATTGCAGATGCAATGAACATTTGGGACATTTGAATGTGACTACCTGCCCGCACTGCATTGTGGGGAGCGGTAGTGTAGTGGCCGGCGCGCTGCGCTACGAACCCGGAGACCCGAGTTCGATTCCCGCTCACGGCCGACACCAGTGACGATTATCTGAACCCCTGCCCCCCCTAGGTCGACTCAGCCTCAAACGAGTACCTGGTGTGATGTGTAAACATCGCCACTGGAGAGACAAAGGCGGCGGGGCACGGTGTTAACACCCCTCTTGTGCTGTGCGCCTGCCCTCACAGGCTGCTCAGGCTACAGGACGGATCTTTGTCTTGTTGAGTGGAAGTGCCAGACACGAGCTCTGCACTGCCCGAAGGCAGCGTGGGCCTTCAGAGGCCAATCGCGTGAATAATGAGTGATCAATGTGGTTAACTTTTGAACGTAATTAGGCACACACTGAGCTATGTCAAACTGCCTTTGATAAGTGCAAAACACATCCCCCCTGCAGCTGTGCAACTGAGTTCTGTTGAGTAATATAAGATGAAAAAAAGTAAGAAACCGTTCAGTTTTCAGTGTTTTTATTGATTCATTTTATTATTATTTATGACTGTACCTCTCACACCAAAGTACTGCATATCTGCATTCTTTGAGAACATAAATATAGTAGGCATGCAATAATAACAATGGGTACAGTTCAATACATGCGCTGTTTTTATTCTTCAGCATCACCTCTCACCTAAAAACACACACACAAAAGACACGCGTTAAAATCAATTGTACATCGGTAACAACATAGCACCTCTCGGGGGGCGAGAGAACTGCTATCAGGGGGTTTCCCTGAGGCAACACCAACAAAAACGCCACTCCGCGCTGGAATAATTGAGATGAAATCTAACGCAAGGTCTCGATTTAAAGCTTTCGTGACTGCAGGGATTCATCTTCTTGGTTTTTTCGGTAAAGTCACGTAGAATGGAAATAATAAAATAATAAAAATAAAACAAAATAAATCAGGTGAAGACGGCTGCTGTGTTGTGGCCGAAACGTCGTGAGAATTATTTTATTATGTCTTATTTTTATTATTTATTATTTCCATTCTACGTGACTTTACCGAAAGAACCAAGAAGATAACGCAAGGTCCTTTGGCTGTTGGTTCAAGACTGAGAAGAGAGCGTCAGTCAAAGGAGGTGGGGGGGGGTTCGATGGGACGCAAATAAAACTTAGACATGGCAACGGCACGGCAAAGGGACTTCGCCCAACAGTAGGTAGATCGTGACAACTGATGATACTTGAAAATGTTGGACAGATTTTCCAAAAAGTTATTGAACAAACGACACGGTTAAATTTCGATTTAAAGCTTTCGTGACTGCAGGGATTCATCTTCTTGGTTCTTTCGGTAAAGTCACGTAATTCACAAGTAACATTACAAATGTATTTTGTAATATAATTACGTGACTTTACCGAAAGAACCAAGAAGAACGACACGGTTGTTTAATCCCTTTTCTGTCTCTTAACTCCCTGGTTAGGGCCATTCATCAACTTCTTCTCTAAACTCTGTAATTGGATAGAGTGGATTCATGTCAGTACATGTAATTCAAATCAGCAATGTGTTTATCATGAAAGTCATTAACCGTGCCCTACATCGATAACACCACAATAACTGATCAACATTCTATTGTAAATGTTATAATGCTAAAGAACCTCTTACATGAATATTGGATGTCTGTGGATTGTGCAATTTCTTATTCATTCAACCATGAATCTCTGATGCTTTGACCTGATTTCAATAAATATATAAAAACAAATATACTTGTTTGTCTTGTGTTTTTTGTTATCACAAGTAACATTACAAATGTATTTTGTAATATAATTCCTGTCAAATATTAGCTTGCGGTTATCCAAAACCATATGCCATCAACAAAATGTAAACTTCTCTAAACTGTTGAACTATTTCAACTGAAAATGCCGTTGTTACCATCATCATATGGAGCTCTCACAACTTTGCGTGTCATGAGGTGTGCTTACCATTCAAAGATATGTTCCATTAAAATACATATATATAGATTATATCAGGATACATTACTTCGTTGGCCACAGGTAACCGGGTCATTTGCCTATCAAGTGAGGATCAGTGGTGATGCTCAAGCGGCGTTCTCCGCTGCAAGGCCCCGCGGGTCACTGACGGCCCCTGGAGGCCTTTAGTGCGGCCCCTGACACGTGGCACCCCGACAATAAAGACAAAGATCCCCCGTATAGCCTGTAACAGACTGTAGGGACAAGTGCTGTTAGCGAGCACCCATGAAGGCCGGAACGGTACACGAGAGGGTGGATGGCCAGCACCACGCTCGACCGCCTTTGTCTCCCTAGTGCGATGTTTACACATCGCAACAAGATACTCATTTGAGGCCGAGTCGACCTAGGGGAGGCCCAGGACTGGTTCAGATAATCGTCACTGGTGTTGACCGTGAGCGTGAATCGAACTCGGGCCGCCAGGTTCATAGCTCCCACCCCGACAATCGACACAGAGTGACAACACCCCCCCCCAGCCATCACCGTAATCGCACTGCTGGCAAACCCCCAATGGTTTCAAACGTGTGGTAGCACCTCGCGCTGATGATGTCTTATCGGTGAAAGTAGCCCTCCTTTGCAATTAGTGAATAACGCTGCGCTCGACAAATGCAAATGAAGCAAACGCTTCGAGCCTTAAAGCCATTCAAGAAAAAAAAAAATTGCCGAACCAAATATCAGCTCGAATTCGACTCCTGATACTACACATGCATAGATGATTCTCATAACAATCAAATCTCTCGTCGTTATTTTGCCGGTAATCTCAACTCTCATCTAACTCCATGTGTCACTGCTCTACATCGTCCTCATCCGTATCTCTCCTCTCAGCTCACCGCATCTCCATCTCTTGCCTGCATCTATTCTGTCGTGTGACGAGGGTTTATAAAAAAAAAACACACACAGCGTGTAAGGGCAGGCACCAAAAAAGAAAATCTACTTAGAGCCTCCCGAAGGGGCCCGCACCACCACTGCCAAGCAATAACGATTTGTCAAACGCTAATCAGAGGCGCTATGTGAATACAACGCGCTAAAGAATATTGTGCGTACGTGGACTTCGTTGTTTCCCGTTTACAAGGGACGCTGCTGTCGGGTGATGGTTCGCACACTTGACCTGTAAACCAGAGTTTGCCTGTCCCATCTCAGCAGTTTAAACAACGGGGTAAATCTCTTAATTTCTTAGCACGTCTCTGTCCACGCAGCAGTATAAATAGGTACACCGCATCTTCTTGGTTCATTCGGTAAAGTCACGTAGAAGGGAAGCAATAAAATAATAAAAATAAAACATAATAAAATAAAATAATTCTCACGACGTTTCGGCCACAACGCAAGCAGCCGTCCTCAGGTGAAGAATGAGACATTACCAAGCTAGTTCGTTGAGTGGCAGTTCGCGTGAAGTGTGGGTGCTCTCATCTCTAAGTTTTTTGTATTTTACCAGGTAAGGGGCCATCCATTTAGTAGGTACGCAAAATCTGTCAAAACTTGACCCCCCCCCAAATCCTATAGAACGGCCGATATTGAATCCGCGTAGAAACGATCAAGGATTAATAATATTAACGTGTTTAAGCAAACAGATAGTCCACTGCCAAACTATCTAACTTATTTGAGGCCAATGTAGACAAATTATTATCGAGGCTTCACCCCCCCCCCCCTTCATGCGTACGTACTTTTCTTTTTCAGAAGCGAACTGGCCACACGTGATAGGTCAACGTAGTGGCTTATCATGTGGAAATGTATAGCAGCCAAATACTCTAAATGCACGTTGAGAGAGAGAGAAAGAGACGCAGACTGCCAATATACAGCAGCAGGCGTCAGGGTCGGGATTGAAGCCACGACCTCCTGTATACCAGGCGAGGTAGTTAACATCTCCTAGCCACTGCTGGCGCCGCTTTCAAGTCGTCTGTCCAGCACGGAAGAGTAGGCAAAGCACCCTCGAATAGGGGCTCTCTATGGCTCCCTCTCGTTGACGCCCTTCTTCCAGCAGTGACATAAGCAAGTTTATTTTCAAGGCCGCGCTTAACCACGTCTTTCTCTGTGCTGACTTCATCAACGTCACGTGGCTGATGGGTCGTGAGGAATGGGTTCAGGCAAAGTGCCTGCAGCTGCTCTCTCTGCTCACCGTCTCAGATGTCCTCTTTTTAAGTTTCACCCATCGAAGCATTTCCTTCAGAGTTAAAATGTTATTTGTTTATTTACCTATTCAAAGCTTTAAACCCCTTGATTTACAGACACATGTTGCTCAAGAACTATTAAGCTATAAAACAAACTATATTAATTTGACTCAGTAAGGCCGACTCAGCTTTTTAGATATTTTTCAGTAGCGACCTGGCCACAAGTGATAGCTCAACGAAGTGGCTTATCGTGTGGAAATGTATAGCAGCCAAATACTCTCAAAGCATGTTTCTAAATGTCGAGGAAAAACCCAGAGGACCCTGAGAAAAATCTACGCCACCACGGGGAGAACATGCCAACTCCAAATATACAGCAGGTGTCAGGGTCGGGATCGCACCCACGGCCTCCTGTATACCAGGCGAGGTGGTTAACATTTCGCCACCATGGCACCCATTTTCATAGCAATCAATGTAACAACCTTTTTGTAAAACAAATCTTAGCTGGCTTGTTTACACTTTTGCGCCGACTTCAGTATTTTCTTGCTGTGGTTGTCCCACCTGATGAAGTTCGCTTGTGTTGCGATCGAAACGTCGTGATTTGTTTTATTTATTTTATTTCTACCTACGTGACTTTACCGAAAGAACCAACGAGTATACTTTTTAAAGTCTTTGTGTGGTGTCACCGATGTTTTAACAACTACTCTGGGTCCTGGCAAGATGCTCGTATTTTAATGTGCGGTGTCGAGTCTCTGCGAAGCTTGTGTGATACCGACATGCCCTTCCACGCCGCACTTCCACCTCTACATTTACTCTGCACACGCCACTACTGAGCCCATCACGTGGTGCATTATCAGCAGCAGAATTTTTCCCACTTTCTTTTGACGTGTTCTGGTATTGTTTAAAAAAAATAACACAACTCGAGTTGACAGAATTTGATTCCTTCCCAAAAGCACTTTGTCTGTTCCAATAAAAACGACAGGCAATTGCCTGAAAACTGCCCGGTGCACTTTTGATGAAGTAAACATGTCAACAGATTGACGTCAATATTTACGCAAGCTCAATTGTATGAAGAACTGTTTGCGTTAAGGACCTAACAACATGTAAACAACAACATGATCACAAGTGAATAGTTGCAATGTGAAATCTGTATTTGCGTGAACATTTTTATTCTCTCTCAACATTGGCACTGAGTTAGTGACGATGACGTCCATTAACCAGTTGTTAATTCGTGGGAATAGGGGGAAGTCTCTGTCTGAACACGTGGTCTTCTTTACGAGTTGGCTGTGTCGATCTGTTATGGACGTGGTCGTTTTTCTGCACAAAGTACTTTCTCGTACTTTGTAATCGGGATACTGCCGAAGTGAAATAGTTAGCAGCCTGTGCTTGTAATCCAGAGGTTTGCTGCTTCGATCCCACCTCTCAGGCTCTCTCTTGAACCCCTTCACACCAGCAGCCGGCCTGCCTCAGTGAGTCAATTTGCGAGGCCAAGCCTTTTTAAAATCCTTTATATTAAGTTCACTTGCTTGCTTGCTTGCGTGCTTGCTTGCTTGCTTACGACCGTTCAAATCTATCGGTCGTTTTTTAACCCACTTCCCGTGATCCAATCGAGCTGACATTTTGCACACAGACTCGTTGTGCGTGACAATTAATTTTCGTGAAAAAAAATTCAAAAATTGTACACTGTTTAGGGAAAAAAATTTCAATATTTAATTACCAATTGCTTAATGGTGGCAGACAATTATCTGACCCATAGGTGGCAGCCATCTCAAGCCAGAGGACGAGAGGACTCTAGCCGCCCCGATGCCACGCATATAAAGGATTTATAGTGAAAAAGTTTGTTTTTACGGGTAAATTTTTTTACCTTTTGACTGGCCACATCACGAGACTTGGCCCTCAGCTTGTTGACCTGAGACTCGGCGACGTCAGCTCTCTCCTGAGCCTCATCCAGCTCGTGCTGCAGGGTGCGATACTTTGACAGGCTCACATTTGCTTGCTCCTCCTGCACCGCGGACGATGGGATGCAGCTTTTACAACGACCAAAGATTGTGGGGTTTATGGGGCCTTAACATTTTAGGGCTACACGTCCAAGATCACATTTCACCGGAGCATGGAATTGAAGATAGTAAATTAAATACCGACGCTTGTGATGTCTCACAGCAGCCACTAACGCTTTGGTGGCTGTCATTTTTTGAAATTGAAACCACTGCGTCTGCCAGATCGAATAGCTGTTTTTAATGTCCTAAGTGAAATGCAATTGCTCTGTAAATAGTGTGAATTTAATATAACATCCCAGACTGATTAATAACCTGTTGAACATCACATGTTGATTCCTCTTGAGTGAAGGATTTACGCCTATGTTTGTTATATTTAGCACTTTTTTAAGTACTGTACATTTTTATTTCCAGTTTAAATTATTTATTTCACCCGTGGTGATTTGTAAACGCAGCGTGTCGGGTAAATCGGCAGAGCCACGGTTAGTCTATCGGCTGGTCGCATGTCTGTCTGGCCAGTGTCGAAGGATAACCTTCGACAGATTGAATTGAATTAAATGATGACGTCACCCTGATGCTGCTCTATTTAAGACCGGAAGCAACAGGAGAGCTTCACCAATCTTGCCCGATGAAGCTGATTGTAATTATCAGCGAAACGTCGTACTACTCAAATTTTAAAATGCTGTTGATTCTCTCTTCAGCACACCGGTGGGCTAAAGAAGTCAATCAATTTGTTCTTTGAAACCGTGACACATGTTTTACTGTTTGGCCGTGTCGGGTGGTGGAGGGTTACGACACATTTATAAATAATGCGATCTCACCCAAAAACATATATTATGAATAAACGTTTTTTGTCAAAGTGCAACATTGTAACTGTGTTCGGTGGAGCCCCAGTAGAAGTGATCTGTCTGGGCATTGTTACAACTCACAGCTTCCTCTGAATGTCTCTTATAAGCTTTGACTTTAAGCTGTAGCTTGTCAACCAGATCCTGCAGACGCAGCAAATTCTTACGGTCTTCTTCAGCCTGTGGATATATCGCAGCACCCTTGAACTCAAGCAATGCTTAAAATCTATGAGAATACATCATGGTAAATGTCTATTGTTGCGTTTATCGCAATACTGCTCACAGCAGTTACCTGAAAGGAGAGTTCCTTGATTTTGGATTCGTACTTTCGTGTCCCCTTGACGGCTTCAGAATTCCGTCTTTGTCCAGCGTCAACTTCAGCCTCCAACTCGTGCACCTGGGAAACATAAATTGTATCGGTGCTGCCTTGGTGTGTTTATTTCAAACAAGCATATGCCTCCCTTACAGAAATACACTGACTTAGACATGAGTGGCGTGTCACATGGCATGGAATCTATCTCGGTTTAAAGATGCAGCAATGTACAAAGAGGAAATGGAAAGACCACTGGCTGCAGATTTCGTGAAGAGAAAGAGTCATGCATCACCAGTCCAAAAAGGCCAAAGCACTATCAGAGGAATCTCTGAAGTTGGGTATCAACTATTTCTGAAAATTCCAAATTCCTCTGACAGTACTCAACCAAGTGTCAGTAGAGGATGACGACTGGTGACTTCCCACAAAATGTGGAGTCACTTATCGCAGATGCGTGACGGACTGAGTCAACTCTGCTTGGCATTTGAACCCAGTAGCGATTAAATCCTCTATCTCGGTAATTTAATGTACATAATGAGATACAGAGATGGATATCGACTAACATTAGTTCCAGTTTTATAGTGTTGGTCTTTTATCAATCCACTACTGCAGATATTCCTCTCGACACTGCGTTGTCACGGGGGTAGTTTGGCCATACTTCACCACGCTGGTCAATACGGGTTAGTGAAGGAAGGAATCCAGGACTGGCTTGAATATCACTCATCCTGGATGTCATCAGTGAAACAGCGATCGAACCCAGGTCACTAGGTTTGTAGCGCAGTGTACCGACCACTGCGCCATTGCTCCATCCCCCAGCAGTACGCTAACACATCCGACGGGATAATTACCCTGGCCTCGAGCTTCTGAATGTGCTTCTTGCCGCCCTTCATCGCGATCTGCTCGGCCTCGTCCAGCCTGTGCTGCAGATCCTTCACCGTCTGCTCCATGTTCTTCTTCATCCTCTCGAGATGGGCGCTCGTGTCCTGCTCCTTCTTCAGTTCCTCTGCCATCATGGCGGCCTGGCCAAACGGGACGGCAATTCGTCACGACGCGACTTAATAAAGACACTGACATCGCGAGAATGCTCGCGTGCGTATGGTGGACTTCTTTCATAATCAACGTTTTTGGGTTTAGATCGCGTTATTTATAAATGTGTCGTAACCCTCCACCACCCGACACGGCCAATCAGCAAAAAAGTGTCACGTTGACAAAAGACAAATAGTTCACTGCTTTAGCCCACCGGTGTGTTGAAGCGTGAAACCACAACATTTACAATTTACCATTCTGGCGAATTGCCCGATGATGCTGGATGCAATTACCAGCGAAACGTCGTACTCAAATTGTAACACATTTATAAATAACGCTATCTAAACCCAAAAACGTTGATTATGAATAATATTGGTCGCGAAAGCCTCCTACGTGTTAAATGGACTTCTTTCGCACCGCACGTAGCCGACCGTGCCAATCGGACTCGTAACGTGGACGTTCGTATCACGTGATGTTGTTTCGTGGGCAACGGTATCAGTGGAGTTTGCTCTGCCCCCAGCGGAACGTTCAACATTGAACGGAGCGATGCGGTTGCTCACGTCAGTGATGGCCTTCTTGGCCTTCTCCTCCGAGCTTCTCGACTCCAGGAGCGCTTCCTCAGCCTCAGACTGAAGTTGGAAAAGGTCGCTTTCTAGTTTTTTCTTCGAATTTATCAAACACATATTCTGAAAAAAAAGAACGACGTGACGGCACATGTTTGTATATGCACATGTCAATAATTATTATTCACAATAAAAAAAATTGTTCATCAAGAAACCTTTTTTTTTATTCTGATCGAGCCACAACTCTTAACCACTCCATCACTATGCCCTTTGAACCCATTGACGAAAATGTCATCTATTATATAGTTTTCATTTAAAGGCCACAAAGTTATCGATAAACGTGTTAAGTATTCTACATATTAACTTGGAATTCTTCGTATCGTATATTTTGAAAAACGCTTTTTTTGCAAACATGTTTAGATTCATCGTACAAAGTATTAACGGTACATACAGGATGCCGAACCTACAATAACTCACGTCACCGATAAACCAGGACTACAAGCCTGTGTATTAAAACATATATCTACCATTGAGCTAATTCACAGTATTATTGTTGTTGTTGTTGACTTACAGCCATCTGTCAATCCAATGCTGGATTAAGCCCCCCCCCCCCCTTCCCCATGCCAACTCATTCAGGGCGCTCTGTGATCACTCCACCACCGCCACCGTCACACTGATTAGCACGGGCTGGCGAATTTGGGAGGACTGCCCAGTCCCGGTTCAGATATCAAATCGCCACAAATGGGCAGCAATCGAGTTGGGGTCACTGGGTTTGCGCCGCAGTGTGCCAACCCACGGTTCCAATGCGCCACCAATACGGAAAAAAATCACTGCGTCTTTACACGCTTCAGTTTTTCCCATCACGATGAGAACCTGGCTCCTATAAGTGTGGCATATTTTAATTACTTGTCCATAATACGGATCAATGCTACATTATACTTGTTTCAAGCGCGATTACAGTATTGTATAAAATATATTTTTACAAAATTGATATATCTAAAATATCTGCACTGTCTAAGATTTTATTGTTTTGTCTCATCCATGCTGTGTTCAACCAGCGCGGCAAGTGAAAACAGGCCCCAAACACTCTTTCTCTCCCTCTGGTCATTTCTCTTTCGAATTTCTTATAATATTTCTCAAATCAAGACTTGCTGCAACGCTTGTTCACGACACATTCACTCGCCCCGCGGGGTCCCCTTGGGCCTGTGCACAGAAATGGCGCGTTATGTTTTTACCCTTCAAACCCCACGCCTGATATTACAGTGGAAGAATTCAGATGTACTGCGTGTCACTCATCAAACACATTTAGTCGTGTGTGAGAGTGAGAGAGTGTGTGTTGTGTGTGTTCATGGTCATTTGAGACCGGAATCAATCAGTCAAGCACCACCGTTTGAGCTTCACGATTAATCACGGGAATTATACGAATTTGTATTATTACACGCTTTTTATTTAACTCACTCTGTCTGTTGTTGTCGTATCCTCAAATCTTGTAACTCAATTTTTACCCACTTCCCAATGTGATATCGACTGCAAACTTGGTATACGTATGTCATACTGATGACAATACAATATTCTATCATAAAAATAAAAAATAAACATGTTTAAACAATCTTTTTTATATGTTTTGTTTCGGCTTTGGTCTAATTGTCCACGCTCAACTAACGTTGGCTGTAATTGCCCACAGCCCCCTTACGTTGTGGCAAGCTTCGGGGCCACTTCCTGGAGTCGTAGAGTTCTGCCATTACTCGTACGGTACATTTAATTAAAGCGTGATTTTTAAACATTTAACATTTTTGTCGTTGCCTGTGAATGCAGCAGCTGCACTCGCTCGGTGGTGGCAAGCAGCTCTTGCTCTGACACCCTCCTGGACTTCTCCGTCTGCTCAAGGGCGCTCCGCGTCTCCTCGATCTCGGCCTGCAGGAGGTCGCTGCGGCGACGCATCATCGCGTTCTGCTCCGTCAAGTCCTCGTTGCCGTGCAGCGCCTCGTCCAAATGCACCTGAAGATCCTGGAATCGGGGCACATTTGAAAGAGAGGGGTGGGGGGAAAAAAGTTGAGATAAATGTGCGCGGTGTTGCTTTTTTGTTGCTGTTGATAATGCCACCGCGAGTGGAAGCATCTACCCACGAGAGCTGTGGTTCTAACCTTGACTGCAGCCTTGCACCCCATGGGTTCTCCATCGCTATGGGAGGGGAGGGGCTGGGTGGAGAGGGGAGGGTGGGGAGGGGCTGGGTGGGGAGGGTGGGGCTGGGTGAGGAGGGGAGGGTGGGGAGGGGCTGGGTGGGGAGGGGAGAGGAGGGTGGCGCTGGGTGGGGAGGGTGGGGCTGGGTGGGGATGGGAGGGTGGGGAGGGGCTGGGTGGGGAGGGTGGGGAGGGACTGGGTGGGGAGAGTGGGGCTGGGTGGGGGGAGGGGTGGGGTTGGGTAGGGAAAGGCTGGTCACCCCGTGGTGCCCTTATAAAACTCAACGTTTAACCTACTCACGCCGGCTTGTGCCCCCCCTCACAGTCGGGCATATTTGCGGAATACACCACGCCGCCCTTGACCCTGGCCATTGACCGAGCAACCCAACGTTCCTACCAGCTCCCTCCGCAGGAATGTGTTATATTAGTATGCAGGAACACATTTTGTACCCGGCAACAACAACACCACCACGGTGTTCCTAATTTTAGCACCCTCAGTCACTTCTGCCCCTGCTCGGGCACCTTGCAGGCCACCTTGAGCTGTGTGTGTGTGTCTGCAAATGCGTGACCTTCATAGGTGCTGCTCGCTAACAGCACTTGCCCCAACAGTCTGCTAAGGCTACACGGGGGAACCTTTGTCTTTGGTGGCAAACGGCAGTGTAGCGGTTAGCGCCCTGAGCCTACGAACCCGACGAAGCCGAGTTCAATCCCCGCTCACGGCCACCACAACACCAGTGACGATTATTCTGAACCGGTTCCTAGGTCGACTCAACCTCAAATGTGTATCTGGTGCGGTCTGGAATCATCACCACTGGGGGAGACAAAGGCAGCGAGGCGTGGTGTT
The DNA here is from genome assembly GCF_015708825.2 of Lethenteron reissneri. Classification (NCBI taxonomy): domain Eukaryota; kingdom Metazoa; phylum Chordata; class Hyperoartia; order Petromyzontiformes; family Petromyzontidae; genus Lethenteron; species Lethenteron reissneri. Next base: position 23,682 of record NW_026892032.1, read on the forward strand.
AACCACCCAACCCCTCGTGTGCCATAGTGCCTTGCCTTCATAGGTGCTACTCGCAACTGTACTTGCCCCAACAGTAAGTTAAGGCTATAGGGGGATCTTTGTATTTGTGCAAATGCATGGCCCGCCAAAGGGCCGTTCAACCCTCAGTCAGGAAATGATTTCCCCAGCCCTACCATAGAGCCAACAACAACCACTCTTGGCATCCCACAAAGTTGTACTTGTTTTTTTATCAACCAATAGGGATGATTAGTTACATTGAACAAATATTTCAGTGAAAAGGCCCAACCAAGGTAGAGGTGCAGTCTTACACAAAGAAAGCCAGGCTCTGTACTTGTAACGTGTCAAATAAAGGCTGGTGAATGATGCACTGAGCAATACCTTCATTTGGTTCTGCGCGTTGCGCAGGTGCTTCTGAGACTCGGCCGCCTGCCTGTTGGCGTGGTTGAGCTGGATTTCCATCTCGTTGAGGTCTCCCTCCATCTTCTTCTTCAGCCTGAGGGCCTCGTTCCTGCTCTTGGTCTCTGAGTCGAGCGTCGCCTGCATGGACTCCACGGTGCGCTGGAAGCCCCTCTTGATCTGGTCGATTTCCTCGTCCTTCTCGGCGATCTTGCGGTCGACCTCTGCCTTCACCTGGTTCAACTCGAGCTGCACCCGGAGAATCTTGCCTCCCTCGTGCTCCAGAGAAGCCTGTAATCAAACATTAAAACCGCAATTTCTTGCGTTATTAATATTTAATACTAGATAGCCATTGATTTGAAATTTAATGTAATAAAAAAACGTCCTTGAAGTTATATATTTGCGTATATATTTTTCTTATTATAGCCCCGTGGTTTATAATAGAATATCCGAATCAATCTAAAAAAAAACATTTATATTTTTCCTCGTTATTCCGGCACTGTTATTGATGAACGTGTTGACGTTTTTGTAATGCAATTTACAGTGGTTCTGCAGAAACTGCAGATGATGCGGTTGATAATGGAGGCCGCGGGACACGCGCTCACACTTCGGCGTTCACCTCCGCTTCCTCGAGAGAGGCCTGCAGGCCCGCCTGGTCTTGCTCGAGCTGCTTCCTGTACTTGTCCAGCTCGTGTACATTCTTACCACTCTCTCCGAGTTGTTCGGTTAAGTCAAAAATCTCTTCTGAAACTCAAAAAAAAGTTCACATTTAATTCATCGATTCAGACGTACAAAGGGAAACGACTCTCCGGTGCGTTATTCGAGGCGCTACCACGTGTTGTATGCACGTCGGACTTCTTTTGCACCGTACGTAACCAACCGTGCTAATCGGAGGTGCGGTATCATTTGGCGCGGTGTCTGAAATTTCCCTCTTAGCGCGGGAGTCGTTCCTGAAAAAGCTCCCAGCACGTGCAGCGAAGCGACGGACATCGTTGCCAAGCGTCACGTGGTGCTGCCCCGAAAATCACACCGCAGAGCGCGAGAGCCGACGCGGTGGAAGAGCGAAATGGCATTTTTTTTAAATCACAAAAACGGATGTAATTATTTCAGTCGGCAATAGGACAATGATGCGCTCGCAAGACAACGCGTTACTACCCTGGAGGTTCTTGTTCTCTCGCTTGACTGTCTCAAGTTGATCCAGCGCCTCCTCGTACGCGTTCTTAATCTTAAACAGCTCCGTGCTGAGCGAGCGTGCTTCCTTCTGGGACCCCTCGAGCTCAGCCTGGCTTTCCTCGCACTTATGTTTCCACTCGGACATAACCTGGATGACAATTACATGGCCATCATCCAAAGAAGCACAGCGGCACAACTTTATCCACTCGTGCGCAATATGTGCCTCTGCGCCGTTTCGTTGTGACATATTTTTTTAATGGAATGAAATGTTTCATTTACAGCCCTTTGTAAGCCCACCGTCATGTGAAGCCTCCGCTTTGCTGCGTCAGTCGTGGGGTTTGGTTGACCATACTTCAAATACATATCGGTGATCAACCACATCAGGACTGTATTAAAAATAAGAATAGGTTTTACCCCTTTTTGGCAATAAAACAGGAGTTGTTAAGATGTTTAAACACCAAATAAATACCTTTTGCAAGGAATCAAGTCTGCATTAACCGCACGTACTTGTGGGGAACATGCAAATAAAACATGCTGTGATAACACTGGTCAACACACTTTTTCTGACGGTTTTAAGGTAATTTTGGGGTGCTGATTCCAAATCTGGCATCAGTTTTTGTCTATCACATCCGGTTTTTTAGATTTCAAATATTGCATTTTCAATAAAAACTGCAGAAGAAAAATATTAAATAAATGTGGATATCTACATAATATTATATTATAAACACACTATCCTAAAAATACAGCACCATATTTTAACACTAAAGCAGTCACTGACTCGCAACAACTTGCAATCATAAGTGACAGAGTTAATTTCGGGTAAAATAAATGGAAATGGGGTATGCCGATAGCATAAAAATTAGATGTGATAGAGCAAATCTGAGATCAGATTTGGAATCAGCACCCTGAAATTAGTCTAAAACAGCTGCAAAAGTCCAGGCCAAAATTTTTTTTTTGTTGACCAGTGTAATATGTGGCATTGTACTTGAAACGGATTGGCCTACACCAGAGACAGCCTCACCAGTGTCAGACCAGAGAATGCCTACAGGCGAAGAGTACAAAGACAATGTACGTATCAGAGCATCGACAGCTCGGGTTGAGCAGCTATATCTATGAAGACCTTTTTTTCCAGTATCAGAGTATGAAAAATGAGAATAGGTTTTACCCTTTCTGGCAATGAAACAGGAGGTGTTAAGATGTTCAATGTGCACAACTCCTTGGCCACACCATCCAGGACCTGCCATTCGACTAACCGTAGAGTATCAATTTACACTGCTGGGTGGACGGACGCAGGGCGCTGCAGAGGATTTAAGAAACTTGCACCGTTGCTTCAATTGCCGCGCGCGTGATAACGAACAGGCGACCTCCGGGTCGCAAGTCCAGGGTGCTAGAACACCACGGCGGCATCTCACATCACAGCGCAATGTCGTCGTTAGCATTGTGCTGTGATGTGTTCTTACCTTGTCAAAGGATTTCTGTTTCTTGTCGAGAGCTGTCGCAGCTGAGCGTGCTCGCTCCATGTCAGTCGTGAGGTCTTCGATCTCCGCTTGCAGACGCTGCTTGGTCTTCTCAAGAGAAGCACACTTCGCGTTGGCCGTTTCAATGTGCTCTTCTGCCTCCTGGAGACGGACTGCAATCTTCTTCCTGCAAGGCAGCGACAACATTGAACGAGGACGGGTCACTGCCCGCGTCCGCGTGTCCGAGGGTGCCCGGGTTGCGTTGCGAAATCTCATCGCTGGTCTCACTTGGCTTCCTCCAGCTCCTCGGTCTTCTGGATGGCGTCGGTCTCGTACTTGGTCCTCCACTGGGCCACCTCGGCGTTGGCCTTGGACATGGCCCTCTGCAACTCGCCCTTGGCCTCCTGTTCCTCGTCGAACTGCTCGCGGAGGAGGTCGCAGTCGTGCCTTGCCGACTGCACGGCGTGGGCCAGGGCGTTCTTGGCCTAAATGTTTCGAAATATTCGTTAATTTCGTCAATGACGGAGACGGTTTTTTTGGGCCTACATCGCGTAAATATAAATGTGTCGTGAAACCCGCCATCACCCGACACAGCCAATTAGTGAGGTTTGTCACGTAAACAAAATGTGCCGATTAGTTGTGAGCTCAGCACACCGGTTGTGTGTTGGAGAGTAAACCCACAACATTTACAATTCGAATACGACGTTTAGCCGATAATTACAACCAGCCTCATCAGGCGACAGCCAGAATTGTGGAAAATTCCTCCTGTTTCATCATCATCATCAGCCATGATCAATCTGCCGCCGTATCTCACGGACCGGCTGCGATGCACAAATAAATCTCGTTCCCGGATATGGGCTGATTTCAGCACTCCGTATCCATGACGAACGGAGGAGGGCCTCTTGGGCGCCTTCGTCAATTTCGTTCCCGTACAACGTCCCACCGTGCGAAGTGAAACACCGCGCATCATGGCAAACAGCGCAAAGGTAGCACCTCAAAACATGTCGGTAGAAAATGACGTCTTCGTGTTGTGTTAAAAGTTAATGCACAACACGTTTACAGGTTACTCTCTCTTTTACACCACGTAAAGCATCGCTTCCCATAAGCAATTACTTGTTACAAATGAGTACTGGAAATAATGCACCCATTTGTGGTGGTGGGGGGGGGGGGTGCCACTTCTGCCCTCTAAGATTCCCATAGCCATAATTACAATCACGAGGTTATATAATTTTACTGGCTGAAATATATACTTTGTCTTCCTTGAGGCCCACACAAATAAACACTCGCAGGGGACAACGTGCGTACCGATCGTGCTAAATATAGCACCAGGGCCTGTCGAGTCTAATAATAGTAAGTTATTCCCAAGCGAGATATTCTCCAAGGGACAGCTGCAGCATAAGACATTCTTTAAGTTTCGATTTAAAGCTTTCGTGACTGCAGGGATTCATCTTCTTGGTTCTTTACCGCAAGAACCAAGAAGACATTGTTTAAGCTTCGGCTGGTTGGCACCGTAACTTTTTTTTCTTTTACGAAAAATGCACGGGACCGACGGCCGGCTCCACGTACATTTCCGTGACTGCGTGCAACTGGCAACGGGATGCAATTCAGATGCGCGTGGGATAAATGCCCAACTTGGAGAAAATCATGGGCGAAGGTGGCAGCCGTCAATCGATCAGATGGGGGAGCGAGTGGGAAATGAGTCGGCATGTGTGTGTGTGCATGTACAAATGAAATGAAAAAGGCATGCGAATGCGGAGGAACGGGGGGGGGGGGGGGGGAATGGTCACGGGGTGAGACTCACTCGTGCGGTGTTCATGAGGAGTAAAGCGATGATTGGCAATGACGATGGCCGGTATCCAAGTCGGCATCTCGGGTTTCGTTGGTACCTTCACTTCATCCTCGAGTTGTCTCTTCAAGTCCTCAATTTGTTGGCTGTTGCACTGTTTTACTCTGGAGAGCTGCCCAGTCAGAGTCTCCTTTTCTTCCAGCTTACGAGATAATTCGCCTGTTGGCGGTGAACGTGTCGTGTAAAAAAAGAAAACACAGTCGAAAGCATTTAAATGTGAAATGTGAATGTTACGTTATATACAATGTTGGGAAGTTGAACTTTACCACGTGATTTCTTTTCAGTATTTTGACATTAATATTTTAATGCATTCATTATGATAGAATAAATATTTACCAACTTCTGTCTGCATTCTGGCTTTTTGAGTAGTAAGTTCATTCACGGAATGGAGCTTTTCCTCGTTAATTGACTTCAAATCAGAAATCTGATCTTCCAAAGACTTGGATAACCTCTCAAAATTAATCTGCAGGGAAAAGGAAAAGAAAAGAGCTTATGAAAGTACGAATAAAACACAATGGGCACTCCATAAACAGCTGAGGCAAGGTAGCAAAGGTGTTACAGCCACAGTTGCCTAAACCGGTCAGGATAAACAGGATCTGCGGTTGGAATTTCCTGCCTCAATACCGCCCAGAAACAAAATTCATCGATGCTATACACAGAGAGAATGCTTTCACGGGTTTGACCACCTTGGACTTTGTGATCTGCTCCACGTTACTGCTGAGGTCGTCGGACTTCCATCTTGAACTCGCTCTTCTCCTTCTCCAGCTTCTGCTTGACCGCGCTGCAAGTTGTCGATCTTGCTCCCCGAGCTCGCCAAGGAGTCGGCCTGCTTCTTCCTCAAGGCGGCAGCCGTGGCTTCGTGCTGCAGGGGTGGCCTCCTCCAGGTCTCTCCTGAGCTTCTGGAACTCGCGCATCCTCTTCTTGTTTCATCTCGATCTGAGCCGAGGTGGCTTCCGCCGGCCTCCTCCAGCTCTCGCTGATCTCTTCCAGCTCCCGAGAGAGGTCGGACCTCTGCTTCTCCACCTTGGCGCGAGCGGCACGCTCCGCCTCGATCTCCTCCTCCAGCTCCTCGATGCGCGCCTGAAATACAACGGGGGGATTCCACGGGGTGGAAGTTTGGAAGTTGCTCTCCGGCGTTCGTTCAGGTTGCACCGCGCGTTGTCCGACGTGCAACTGAAGCAACGTGGGGCGAAACGTGGGTGCATCACGCCGGTCATGGACATGGCAAGGCACATAGGGGGGTGGCAGCTACCCCCCCCCCTAAGTTCCCCCCCAATTTTTAGACGGGAGGGGAGTGGTGGTGTGTGAGCCATGAGCTGTGCCCCTACAATCATCTCGTTGCGTGACCCCAATTGATTCTTGACGCAGGTCTCCATGGCCTGCGTCGGTGTGCGTTATCTAAGTATTAAACACGAGGTCATCTACTTTTTCCCCCAGGGCACCCCTCGGTTTGAGCTTCAGCGTTCGTAATAATAAGTCAAGTTTGCCTTATCGGCGCCCTCCTTTTACCTGCAGCTCCTTGATTTTCTTTTGTAGCTGAGCTGAGAGGGCCATTTCATCTTGCATTTTTGAGTTGGTCTGTCCGATTTCACGTCTTTCCTTTAATAAAACAAATCCAAAAAATGATTACACGTTGTAATGCGCAGTATACCATGCATATAATCGCACGTTTCAAAAGCAGGGTTTTCAAACTGGGCATGTCGTGTGCGATTCACGCTTCTGCTAACAGGGCTGCTTCTCCCGTGTAAGCTGAAGACAAAGAACTGCACACACAGCACTGATCTTACAATAAGCAAAGCATCATGGAAAACAACGGCATGAGCGGTCTTGCAGATTTAACCTGCATCCACTCATTTGAAATGACAATCCAACATTATTGTGCTCAATTTCCCCACGTGCAAATGCACATTCCGCTTGTTGTGTACAGCCTCTTCATATGCAGTTGCGTTTAGCTGCCACGCAAGTTCACATTGCAAATGGTCGTGAATGGTAATGGGTGGTGCTGTGGGCGGTGTGCGAATGGCACACACAGACGATATTACGGCGGGGCACAGAGAGGGTTCCGAACGGTCAGCCACGCGCGGTGCTTCGCGAGGTGAATTCGGTGCTCGGCTTACTTTTTCATCTTCTCTTCCAGCTGCTGTTTGTCATTTTCTAGGTCTGTCACAGCCTCCTGGGACATTTTGAAGTCGCCGTCCACTTTTCGCTTCGCCCTTTCGACGTCCATGCGAGTTTTCTTTTCCTGTTCCAAAGAACCCTCAAGCTGCGCAGAAATGAATGTAGGGCGTAATGAATGATTGTACACATTAGCATTTTGCCCTGGAATGAATAAATTAATATTGCATATACAGAGTGCTTCAAAAAAATGTTAACAATAATATGGGACTATCGTTTTTTTATGGAAAAAGAACTGATAATACACTGTAACGTGATAACAAATGTATGTTAAGAACTTTAAAAATTCACTTGTTCGCCATCATTGTCAACACGTGCCTGGAATCTTCCCCAGGTGGTCTCCAAAGCCCGGAGGCACATTTCTTGTGGTGTTGTTGCCTCAACCAGTAATGTATCTGCCATTGCTTTCTGGGTTCATTGTCAGATGAAATTCAAAGAAGTTTGACGGAAACGTGATCGTGCGGTGATGTTGAATTCAGCCGTGAAAAGTCTGAAGCCACTGGTGAGGAGCTTTTATTGGTCAGAATTTGGTCAATACATTGGCAACGTATTAATAATAATATTGATAATCCATAATAGTGGTTTTTGGTGCTAGATCACGTAAATATAAACACGTGGTTAAACCCGCCACCACCCGACACAGCCAATCAACACGGTTTGTCACGTAAACAAAACGTGCCAATTTGTTACTAGTTCAGCACACCGGTGTGTTGGAGAGTAAACCCACAACATTTACCATTCGAGTACTAATACTAATAATACCTGACAATCTTGTCAGGTGGTGGGACGGTTCATGACAAGAATTGTCGAACCTCACAAAAATAATATCCAGGGACTACCTTGACTCCTCCCACCCTCAACCAGTATATATACAAATACTGTTTCTTGGAATTTCTCTCACTTGATACAGCAAGCGTGCTGTGACGGTTCCACCTGAAGACGGAAGCTTGTGTTGCCTCCGAAACGTCGTGATTTTTATTTTATTTTAATTTTACTTTTATTCATTTTAATTGTTTACCTACGTGACTTTACCGAAAAAAAACCTAAGAATATGAATCCTTGCAGTCACGAAAGCTTCAAATCTAGAATTCTACAACACCCAGCTAATTTTCGGGATCGTCACGATCCATGGTCGTGATCAATTCATTGGGAAAGTTTATTTCATCCTCCCCCCTCCCTCCCCGCCTCGCACCTCTGTCCACTGAGCAGTATTAACGGGTTGACCACGTTGGGTCGATCGGCCGGCCACACGCAAACGACTCGCAGGGCTGCGCCATGGCAGGGTCGACGTACCTCGTCGACTTGCTGCTCCAGCTTGGCCTTGGCCTTGGTGAGGGAGTTGACTTTGTCCTCCTCCGCCTGGAGGTCGTCCAGCGTCTGCTGGTGAGCCTCCTGCAGGGCCTTCTTCTCCTTCGTCAGCTTGGCGATGTTCTCTTCCAGCGCTGCCATCTCCTCGCTCAGGGTTTTCACCTGCGCGACAAGCAAACGTGTGGGTTTGTTTTCTTGTTAGTTTTTAGTTTTTTTGTTTTTTGTTTATTTAATTTTTTTGTTAGTTTCTTTGTTAATTTTTGTTTTAGTTTTTTGTTAGTTTTTTTGTTAATTTTTTGTTTGCTATTTTTCAATTTTTGGTTGTTTATTTTGGGTTTTTTGTTAGTTTTCTTGTTTATTTTTTGTTTGTTTATTTTTGTTTTTTGTTAAAAAAATTTGTTATTTTGTTAGTTTTTTTTCTTTGCTGCAAGGCACCGCTCATAGGCAGAGTTTTTACTCCTATATTTGGGGGCAGCGGGGGGGAGAGGGCAGGGGTTCACTTTGTCCCTCATATTAAAAATCGCAGGTGCATATAATTAATTTATTTTGAATCTTAATTGTAAACTACTGAAAATAATTTAATAAAGGTGTCCAGTCCGGAGGGGGGGGGGGTTGCCCCCCAGTGCCCCCCACCCCAAACTCTGTCCATGAGCGTTTGTGTTACTTTTTGCTTGTGTACCATTGCAGAATCAGAATCCCAATCTGTATTTATACTAGAGGAATCTGATGCGCTATGAAGCTGCATTGCAAACGAGAGCTTCGCCAAATACTTTGACACCGCATATACAGTGAGGGAAAAAAGTATTTGATCCCCTGCTGATTTTGTACGTTTGCCCACTGACAAAGAAATGATGAGTCTATAATTTTAATGGTAGGTTTATTTGAACAGTGAGAGACAGAATAACAACAACAAAATCCAGAAAAACGCATTTCAAAAATGTTATAAATTAATTCGCATTTTAATGAGGGAAATAAGTATTTCACCCCCTCTCAATCAGAAAGATTTCTGGCTCCCAGGTGTCTTTTATACAGGTAACGAACTGAGATTAAGAGCACACTCTTAAAGGGAGTGCTCCTAATCTCAGCTTGTTACCTGTATAAAAGACACCTGTTCACAGAAGAAATCAATCAGATTCCAAACTCGCCACCTTGGCCAAGACCAAAGAGCTCTCCAAGCATGTCAGGGACAAGATTGTAGACCTACACAAGGCTGGAATGGGCTACAAGACCATCGCCAAGCAGCTGCGTCAGAAGGTGACAACAGTTGGTGCGATTATTCGCAAATGGAACAAACACAAAAGAACTGTCAATCTCCCTCGGCCTGGGCTCCATGCAAGATCTCACCTCGTGGAGATGCAATGATCATGAGAACGGTGAGGAATCAGCCCAGAACTACACGGGAGGATCTTGTCAATGATCTCAAGGCAGCTGGGACCATAGTCACCAAGAAAACAGTTGGTAACACACTACGCCGTGAAGGACTGAAATCCTGCAGCGCTCGCAAGGTCCCCCTGCTCAAGAAAGCACATATACATGCCCGTCTGAAGTTTGCCAATTAACATCTGAATGATTCAGAGGACAACTGGGTGAAAGTGTTGTGGTCAGATGAGACCAAAATGGAGCTCTTTGGCATCAACTCAACTCGCCGTGTTTGGAGGAGGAGGATGCTGCCTATGACCCCAAGAACACCATCCCCACCGTCAAACATGGAGGTGGAAACATTATGCTTTGGGTGTTTTTCTGCTAAGGGGACAGGGCAACTTCACCGCATCAAAGGGACGATGGACGGGGCCATGTACCGTCAAATCTTGGGTGAGAACCTCCTTCCCTCAGCCAGGGAATTGAAAATGGGTCGTGGATGGGTATTCCAGCATGACAATGACCCAAAACACACGGCCAACGCAACAAAGGAGTGGCTCTAGAAGAAGCACATTAAGGTCCTGAAGTGGCCTAGCCAGTCTCCAGACCTTAATCCCATAGAAAATCTGTGGAGGGAGCTGAAGTTTCGAGTTGCCAAACGTCAGCCTCGAAACCTTAATGACTTGGAGAAGATCTGCAAGGAGGAGTGGGACAAAATCCCTCCTGAGATGTGTGCAAACCTGGTGGCCAACTACAAGAAACGTCTGACCTCTGTGATTGCCAACAAGGGTTTTGCCACCAAGTATTAAGTCATGTTTTGCAGAGGGGTCAAATACTTATTTCCCTCATAAAAATGCAAATCAATTTATAACATTTTTGACATGCGTTTTTCTGGATTTTTTTTTTGTTATTCTGTCTCTCACTGTTCAAATAAACCTACCATTAAAATTATAGACTGATCATTTCTTTGTCAGTGGGCAAACGTACAAAATCAGCAGGAGATCAAATACTTTTTTCCCTCACTGTATTTGAAGCGACCGTACGGCGGTGAACTGGATTGGTTCAAGGATGTTTGAGGTTTATTCCCCTCCCAAGTGCCCGGAGCCGCCTTACAACAAGGCTCGTCACAACGCACCCCAACGAGCCCGCGGCGCGACTCCGAGAGCACATCTGGGGGAATCGGGTGCCGTGCGCCCGAATGAATTGTTGC
>NW_026892033.1:0-7025 GCF_015708825.2 Lethenteron reissneri
CAATAACCCCCCCAATCACTCCCTCGTGATCAAACAGGACCCTGCGGGGTGGGCTGGTAGGAATAATACTTAGTACCGGTACAGAGATATCGACCGGGTATAGAGGAGTTAAAGAAAAATTACTGTATTCTAGTGTAACGTTAATTAAAAGTGTTTGTTTTGACAAGAAACGCTGTGAGATTCAAAGGCTCGTAGTCTTTCATTTTCCAACACCACCCTCAACACACCCCCCCCCACGGACGACGGACGGACGGACGGACGGACACATTAATCTATTGGTGGTCTGTCCACTTCGTTCCTACCAGTATAACCCCCCCAATCACTCTCTCGTGATCAATAACCCCCCCAATCACTCGCTCGTGATCAATAACCCCCCAATCACTCGCTCGTGATCAATAACCCCCCCAATCACTCCCTCGTGATCAATAACCCCCCCAATCACTCGCTCGTGATCAATAACCCCCCCCAATCACTCGCTCGTGATCAATAACCCCCCCAATCACTCCCTTGTGATCAATAACCCCCCAATCACCTCGCTCGTGATCAATAACCTCCCCAATCACTCGCTCGTGATCAATAAACCCCCCAATCACTCTGATCAATAACCCCCCCAATCACTCGTGATCAATAACCCCCCAATCGCTCGTGATCAATAACCCCCCCAATCACTCTCTCGTGATCATAACCCCCCCCCAATCACTCGCTCGTGATCATAACCCCCCCAATCACTCTCTCGTGATCAATACCTCCCCAATCACTCGCCGTGATCAATAACCCCCCCAATCACTCGCTCGTGATCAATAACCCCCCCAATCACTCGCTCGTGATCAATAACCACCCCCAACTCTCGTGATCAATACCCCCCCAATCACTCGCTCGTAATCAATAACCCCCCAATCACTCGTGATCAATAACCCCCCAATCACTCGTGATCGATAACCCCCCAATCACTCGTGATCTATAACCCCCCAATCACTCGTGATCGATAACCCCCCAATCACTCGTGATCAATAACCCCCCCCAATCACTTCGTGATCAATAACCCCCCAATCACTCAGTGATCAATAACCCCCCCCAATCACTCGTGATCGATAACCCCCCAATCACTCGTGATCAATAACCTCCCCAATCACTCGCTCGTGATCAATAACCCCCCCAAGCACTCGCTCGTGATCAATAACCCCCCCAATACACTCCTCGTGATCAATAAACCCCCAATCACTCGCTCGTGATCAATAACCCCCCAATCACTCCCTCGTGATCAATAACCCCCCCCAATCACTCGCTCGTGATCAATAACCCCCCCAATCACTCGCTCGTGATCAATAACCCCCCCAATCACTCCCTCCTCGTGATCAATAACCCCCCCCAATCACTCGCTCGTGATCAATAACCCCCCCAATCACTCGCTCGTGATCATATACCCCCCAATCACTCGCTCGTGATCAATAACCCCCCAATCACTCGCTCGTGATCATAACCCCCCCAATCACTCGCTCGTGATCAATAACCTCCCCCATCACTCGCTCATGATCAATAACCCCCAATCACTCACTCGTAATCAATAACCCCCCCAATCACTCGCTCGTGATCAATAACCTCCCCCAATCACTCACTCGTGATCAATAACCCCCCCAATCACTCGTGATCGATAACCCCCCAATCACTCGTGATCAATAACCCCCCAATCACTCGTGATCAATAACCCCCCCAATCACTCGTGATCAATAACCCCCCAATCACTCGTGATCAATAACCCCCCCCAATCACTCGCTCGTGATCATAAACCCCCCCAAATCACTCGCTCGTGATCAATAACCCCCCCAATCACTCGCTCGTGATCAATAACCTCCCCAATCACTCGCTCGTGATCAATAACCCCCCCAATCACTCGCTCGTGATCAATAACCCCCCCACCAATCACTCGCTCGTGATCAATAACCCCCCCCAATCACTCCCTCGTGATCAATAACCCCCCAATCACTCGCTCGTGATCAATAACCTCCCCCAATCACTCGCTCGTGATCAATAACCCCCCCAATCACTCGTGATCAATAACCCCCCCAATCACTCGTGATCGATAACCCCCAATCACTCGTGATCAATAACCCCCCAATCGCTCGTGATCAATAACCCCCCCAATCACTCGCTCGTGATCAATAACCCCCCCCCAATCACTCGCTCGTGATCAATAACCCCCCCCAATCACTCGCTCGTGATCAATAACCCCCCCAATCACTCGCTCGTGATCAATAACCCCCCCAATCACTCTCTCGTGATCAATAACCCCCCCAATCACTCGCTCGTGATCAATAACCCCCCAATCACTCGCTTCGTGATCAATAACCCCCCCCAATCACTCGCTCGTGATCAATAACCCCCCCAATCACTCGCTCGTGATCAATAACCCCCCCCCAATCAACTCGCTCGTAATCAATAACCCCCCAATCACTCGTGATCAATAACCCCCCAATCACTCGTGATCGATAACCCCCCCAATCACTCGTGATCGATAACCCCCCAATCACTCGGTGATCAATAACCCCCCCAATCACTCGTGATCAATAACCCCCAATCACTCGTGATCAATAACCCCCCAATCACTCGTGATCAATAACCCCCCCCAAGCACTCGCTCGTGATCATAACCCCCCCAATCACTCCCTCGTGATCAATAACCCCCCAATCACTTGCTCGTGATCAATAACCCCCCAATCACTCCCTCGTGATCAATAACCCCCCCCAATCACTCGCTCGTGATCAATAACCCCCCCAATCACTCGCTCGTGATCAATAACCCCCCCAATCACTCGCTCGTGATCAATAACCCCCCCCAATCACTCGCTCGTGATCAATATACCCCCCAATCACTCGCTCGTGATCAATAACCTCCCCCAATCACTCGCTCGTGATCAATAACCCCCCAATCACTCGCTCGTGATCAATAACCCCCCAATCACTCGCTCGTGATCAATAACCCCCCAATCACCTCGCTCGTGATCAATAACCCCCCCAATCACTCGCTCGTGATCAATAACCTCCCCCAATCACTCACTCATGATCATCCCCCCCCAATCACTCGTTATCAATAACCCCCCCAATCACTCGTGATCGATAACCCCCCAATCACCGTGATCAAATAACCTCCCCAATCACTCGCTCGTGATCAATAAACCCCCCAAGCACTCGCTCGTTATCAATAACCCCCCCAATCACTCCCTCTGATCAATAACCCCCCAATCACTCGCTCGTGATCAATAACCCCCCAATCACTACCCTCGGGATCAATAACCCCCCCAATCACTCGCTCGTGATCAATAACCCCCCCATCACTCGCTCGTGATCAATAACCCCCCCATCACTCTCGCTCGTGATCATAACCCCCCCAATCACTCCCTCGTGATCAATAACCCCCCCATCACTCTCTCGTGATCAATAACCCCCCCAATCACTCGCTCGTGATCAATAGACCCCCCCAATCACTCGCTCGTGAGCAATAACCCCCATCACTTGCGTCGTGATCAATACCCAATCACTATCAGCCTCGTGATCAAATAACCCACCATCACTCGCGTCGTGATCAATAACCCCCCAATCACTCGCTCGTGATCAATAACCCCCCCCCAATCACTCGCTCGTGATCAAATAACCCCCCCAATCACTCGCATCGTGGATCAAATACCCCCCCAACCAATCACTCTCTCGTGAGCAATAACCCCCCCAATCACGCGCGTCGTGAATCAATAAACCCCCAATCAATCGCTATCGTGATCAATAACCCCCCCCAATCACTCCGCGTTAGCAATACCCCCCCCATCCTCGCTCGGATCAATAACCCCCCCAATCACTCGCTCGTGATCATAACCCCCCAATCACTCCGCTCGTGATCAATAACCCCCCCATCACTCGCTCGTGGATCAATATACCCCCAATCACGTCGCTCGTGAATCAATAAACCCCCAATCCTGATCGCTCGTGATCAATAACCCCCCCAAATCACTCCTCAGTGATCAAGAACACCTCCCAATCACTCGCTCGTGATCAATAACCCCCCCAATCACTCGCTCGTGATCAATAACCCCCCACAATCACTCGCTCGTGATCAATAACCCCCCAATCCTCCTCGTGATCATAACCCCCCCAATCACTCGCTCGTGATCAATAACCCCCCCAATCACTCGCTCGTGATCAATAACACCCCCAATCACTCCCTCGGATCATAACCTCCCATCACTCGCTCGTGATCAATAACCCCCCCAACACTCGCTCGTGATCATATACCCCCCAATCCACTCGCTCGTGATCAATAACCCCCAATCACTCGCTCGTGGATCAATAACCCCCCCAATCACTCGCTCGTGATCAATAACCCCCCCAATTCACTCCCTCGTGATCAATAACCCCCCCCAATCACTCACTCGTGATCATAACCCCCCCCAATCACTCGCTCGTGTCAAGAACCCCCCCATCACAGAAATGCCAAACCCTCCCACGGACGGACGACGGACGGACGACGGACGGACAGTACGGACGGACGACTCGGACGACGGACGGACGGACACATTAATCTATTGGTGGTCTGGTCCACTTCGTTCCTACCAGTATAACCCCCCAATCACTCGCATCGTGATCAATAACCTCCCCCAATCACGTCGCTCGGTGATCAATAACCCCCCCATCATCGTGATCAATAACCCCCCCAATCACTCGTGATCGATACCCCCCAATCACTCGTGATCAATAACCCCCCAATCGCTCGTGATCAATAACCCCCCCCAATCACTCGCTCGTGATCAATAACCCCCCCCCAATCACTCGCATCGTGATCAATAACCCCCCCAATCACCTCGCTCGTTGATCAATAACCCCCCAATCACTCGCATCGTGAGTCAATAACCCCCCCAATCACTCACTCGTGATCAATAACCCCCCCAATCACTCGCTCGTGATCAATAACCCCCCCAATCGCTCGCTCGTGATCAATAACCCCCCCAATCACTCGCTCGTGATCAATAACCCCCCCAATCACTCGCTCGTAATCAATAACCCCCCAATCACTCGTGATCATAACCCCCCAATCACTCGTGATCGATAACCCCCCAATCACTCGTGATCGATACCCCCCAATCACTCGTGATCAATAACCCCCCCAATCACTCGTGATCAATAACCCCCAATCACTCGTGATCAATAACCCCCCAATCACTCGTGATCAATAACCCCCCCAAGCACTCGCTCGTGATCAATAACCCCCCCAATCACTCCCTCGTGATCAATAACCCCCCAATCACTCACTCGCTCGATCAATAACCCCCCAATCACTCCCTCTGATCAATAACCCCCCCAATCACTCGCTCGTGTCAATAACCCCCCAATCACTCGCTCGTGATCAATAACCCCCCCAATCACTCGCTCGTGATCAATACCCCCCCCAATCACTCGCTCGTGATCAATATACCCCCCAATCACTCGCTCGTGATCATAACCTCCCCAATCACTCGCTCGTGATCAATAACCCCCCAATCACTCGCTCGTGATCAATAACCCCCCAATCACTCGCTCGTGATCAATAACCCCCCAATCACTCGCTCGTGATCATAACCTCCCCCAACACCTCCTCATGATCACTAACCTCCCCCAATCACTCACTCAGTGATCAATAAACCCCCCCCAATCACTCGTGTGATCGATACCCCCCCCAATCAACTCCGTGATCAATAACTCCCCAATAATAGCTCGTGATCATAAACCTCACCCACAGGCACTCGCATCCGTGATCAATAACCCCCCCAATCACGTCCCCTTCGTGATATCATAACCCCCCCCCCAATCACCTCGCCTCGTGATCAATAACCCCCCAATAACTCCCTCGTGATCAATAACCCCCCCAATCACTCGCCTCGTGATCAATAACACCCCCCCAACTCACTCCGTCGTGACATACCTCACCATCACTCGCTCGGTGATCAATAACCCCACCCCCAAATCACTCTGCTCGTGATCAATAAACCCCCCCCTCAATCATCTCCCTCGTGATCAATACCCCCCCAATCACCTCGCTCGTGATCAATAACCCCCCCCAATCACTCGCTCGTGATCAATATACCCCCCAATCACTCTCGTGATCATAACCCCCCAATCACTCGCTCGTGATCAATAACCCCCCCAATCACTCGCTCGTGATCAATAACCCCCCCAATCACTCGCTCGTGATCAATAACCCCCCCAATCACTCTCGCTGGACAATAACCCCCCCAATCACTCTCTCTCGTGATCAATACCCCCCATCACTCGCTCGTGATCAATAACCCCCCCAATCACTCGCATCGTGATCAATAACCCCCCCAATCACTCCCTCGTGATCATAACCCCCCCAATCACTCGCTCGTGATCAATAACCCCCCCCAATCACTCGCCGTGATCAATATACCCCCCAATCACTCGCTCGTGATCATAACCCCCCAATCACTCGCTCGTGATCAATAACCCCCCCAATCACTCGCTCGTGATCAATAACCCCCCAATCACTCGCTCGTGATCAATAACCCCCCCAACACTCCTCGTGATCAATAACCTCCCCAATCACTCGCTCGTGATCAATAACCCCCCCAATCACTCGCTCGTGATCAATATACCCCCCAATCACTCGCTCGTGATCAATAACCCCCCAATCACTCGCTCGTGATCAATAACCCCCCAATCACACTCGCGCTCGTGATCAATACCCCCCCCAATCACTCGCTCGTGATCAATAACCCCCCCAATCACTCCCTCGTGATCAATAACCTCCCCAATCACTCGCTCGTGATCAATAACCCCCCCAATCACTCGCTCGTGATCATATACCCCCCAATCACTCGCTCGTGATCAATAACCCCCCAATCACTCGCTCGTGATCAATAACCCCCCCAATCACTCGCTCATGATCAATAACCCCCCCAATCACTCCCTCGTGATCAAACCCCCCCCCAATCACTCACTCGTGATCAATAACCCCCCCCAATCACTCGCTCGTGATCATAACCC
>NW_026892034.1:0-31761 GCF_015708825.2 Lethenteron reissneri
TCCTTGCCGCCGATTCCAGCAGGAAATCACTTTTGAGCTTTGCACTTCACTGTTAGATCAGCGCGCCGCACGATACCTCACGCACGCTCTCACACCTCTCTCGCACATCTTCCCCCTCGCGATCTCACCACCGCCGCCGCCGCCGCGGCAGGCGTTGGGCGCATCACCGAGCTGCGCCAGACCCTGCTGACGCCGTCGTACGGCGTGGGCCGTGCTGCGTCGCCGTGCGCACCCTGCTGCTGCGCCTCGAGATCCCGACTGCGACGAGGTCGGGGGGGCGCTGCCCCCCGCGCAGCTCATGGTGGGCCAGAGCAACATACCGTGCTACCGGCACCTGCGGTGTTCGCCGTGCGGCTGGCGCCCGGCTTCAGCAACCAGGACGTGGGCGTACCTCTCGTCGCTGCCGTCGCGCCCACCCAGCGGCATCGAGGTAGCGGCATGGCGAGCGAACCCACGCTCCCCTGCCTCACCCACCCCCCACCCCCCCCACCCCCCCCCCCACCCCCCCACCCACCCACCCCACCCCCCCCCCCACCCCCCCACCCCCCACCCCCACCACCACCCCACCCCCACCCACCACCCACCACCACCCCCCACCACCACCCACCCCACACCCACCCCCACCACCCACCCACACCACCCCCACCACCACCACACCCCACCCCACCCACCCACCCCCCCCACCACCCCCACCCCCACCACCCCACCCACCACCCCACCACGACCCCACCCCCCCCCCACCCCACCCACCCCCACCACCACCACCACCCCCCACCACCTCCCACCACCACACCACCCCACCGCCTCTCAGTCCTCTGGCCCCATTCCTGCCCCCGCCAGTAAATTGGGAGGTGGCAGCCCCTGTTCTGCAGCTGCCATCCCTCCGTAGCCAGCCGTTGTTCACGGTCACTCTTCCACTGCTACCCCCTTCCGCCCCCCTCCACCACGTCATTTGTGATTGGGAGGTGACTCCTTCACTGCTCCGTTCGTTCTCTCTCTCGGTGGGTTATGAATTACAGGCAGAGCGGAGTGCCGTATCGCCACACGTCTTCACGAGACGGCGATAGCCCGATCGATCACATGACCTATACGTTAATTCTCGGAGGTGGAATTCAGAAGTAGATGGATCTTGGCTAATGACGATGATGACGATGCTGACGATGGATGATATGCAACCTCTCTTTGGACAGACGTTCGTGCTGTCAGTGCCCTGCGGCTTCCCGGAGCTCACTCCGTGGATGTCGGGCTTCCTGTCGGCGGTGGCCGAGAGCGACGACCTCGCGTCGTTGCAGCTCCCTCGCTCCTGGCTCGCCGAGGGCTCGGCGCTGCGCTCCGTCCGCCTGCGCCGGCCCCGCCACCTCATCCTCCCGCGCTGTTCGCTGCGCAGCCTCGACCTGGCGCACATGCTCGCCCTGCCGGCGCCAGGCCCCGCCCGCGTGACGGCGATGACGGAGGCGCGCGATCGTGAAGACGAGGGCCAGCAACGACGACGACGGCGACCACGACGGCGACGCCGCCAGCCCGGCCCGCTCATTGGTGACGCTCAACCTGAGCGGTTTCGCGTTCGGCCGTTTGGGGTCCAGCGCCCGGAGCAGGCCTCCGTGGCCTTCCTGGACGCGTTGACGCGCGTGTGCCGCCGGCTGCGCAGCCTCAACCTGGCCGGCGCCCACGTCCACCTGCCGCTGTCGCCGCCGGCGCCCGGGCAGCTGTGGGGCGCTGTCCCGCCTGCGCCGCCTGCGCTCGCTCGCGTTGCCGCTGTGCGCCGTGTCGTCGAGCTCCCCGGCGGGGCACCGCCGCTGGTGGGCGGGCGCCGGCGGTGTACGTGCGCCCGGGCCCGAGTCTGCGATCCGGCGGAGACGCCGCGGGATCAGCGGAACAACGGGCGGAACCGCCGAGGGCGGCGCCGGAGATGCCGGCGCGCGGATTTGACAAGATGCGGGTCATGAGGACTGCGCCGCTGACGGCGGCGGAGGCACCGGCGGTGCGTTGCTCGGCGTAGCCGGTGACCCCGCCGACGCTGGCCCGTTTGCCGGATTGGTGTCTCGGCTGCCGCAGCTGCGCGAGTTGGAGCTGGTGTCGTCGAACTTCGTGTCGGCTTTGCCGCGGTTCGAAATGGCCAACCAGCAAGTGCGGCACTGCGGGCACGGCACGGCGTTCGGGGACGCAGAGATGGCGCTCATTGGGCAGCTACCGAACCTCCGCCGGCTCACGGTGGCGCAGGTACCCGGGGGGGGGCGAGGGGTTGCGCCCGGCTGGCGGGGCAGCCGGTTCCTGGCTGACGTGTGAGCGAGTGAGAAAATGATGGGATTGGTCGGTGGGTGTGCGAATGAATGGGTGGGTGGGCAAGTAGGTCAGTCATCAGGTGAGTGAAGAAGCGAATTAGTAAATGGGGGAGCAAGCAAGCGAGTGCCAGTTGGGTTAGCTCACCCATTTTCCAACTAAGATCCCAACGGATCGCTCGAACGACAACGGGAACCACCTTCGGCTTACCTGTGCCCCCACCGACCTTGCCCCGGCAGGCACCCGAGGTGGTGACGGGCACCGGGCTGGTGGCACTCGCTCGGGGCTGCCGGCACCTGCAGGAGCTGTCCCTGGCGAACATCGGCAAACCTGCGCACGCCACGTACCTGCCGGCGCTGTGCCAGGCGCTGGCGCTGTGCCAGAGGCTGCACAGCTTTCGGTGAGTTCCCCCCCAGGCGTACGATCGGCTACGATGACGATCACGACGATCACGACGATGACGACGATGATATTGCCCCTGCAAACAGCGCCGCCAGGGTGCACAACAGGGGATATTTGCTCTGGACCCCACAATGGACCTGGGGATGAGGAGATGAGCGAGCCCGCGCGCCATTTTCCCCCAGGCCGCAAGAAACCTCTGGGCAGCTCTGCCTGCAACTTAAACCCCCACACATGCACAGTCTCAAATCCTTATCGCAGGGCCTCTGCGAGACTCTGTGGGCCTCTGTGAGAGTCTGGGACTCTGTACGAGTCTATAGGCCTTTGTATGAGTCTATAAGCCTCTGTGGGTGTATGCACCTCTGAGTCTATTGGCCTATAAGCGAGTCTGTTGGCCTTTGCGAGTCTGTTGGACTACGTGGGTCCGTGGGTCTCTGTGCGAGTCTGTTGGCGTCGGTGCGAGTCTTTTCGGGCCAGTGACGCGATAAAGGCCACCGCCGCTGCGATCCATTCAAACCCTCGACCTGAAGGTTTCTGTCGCCGGGGATCGGCACGTCACGGCACTGAAAAAAATGGCCCTGGCTCGGCTCGGCACGGGTGCCCAAGCGGAAAAGGCAGCCGTAGGGCGGCAATGGGCCACCGGGCGTGGCGTCTTATGGCGTCCGTCTGCAGGCGTGAGCCTTTCGGGAGACGGCCGTTTATAACAAATTACCTTGACGATCGTGCGACTGCAACGCAAACGGTGATGCCGAGGCCGCCATCCACCCATACGCCTTCCGACGCATCCAATAGAGACAAAGATCCCTCGTACAGCCTTGACAGACTGTTGGAGCAAGTGCTGTTCGCGAGAACTCCCGTGAAGGCCAGGAACAGTGCACGAGGGGATGGGTGGTAAGGACCACGCCCGGCCGCCTTTGTCCCCAGTGGCGATGTTTACACACTGCACCAGGTACTCATTTCAGGCCGTGTGGACCTCGGGCAGGCCCAGGACTGGTTCAGATAATCGTCACTCGTGGTGGCCATGAGTAGAAATCGAACCTGGATCGCGCGGGTTCGTAGCGCCTCCACCCCCACCCCCACACACCCACCTAGCCCCACACACACCCACACACCACACCACCCTGTCTCCGGCACAGGCTGGAGCAGCCATACGTGAGTGCGGGCGCCACGTTTTTCCGGGCTCTCCTGCGCTGCCCCGAGCTGCAACGGCTGTGCGTGGTGTCGCGGGGGCGGACTG
Source organism: Lethenteron reissneri (assembly GCF_015708825.2). NCBI lineage: Eukaryota > Metazoa > Chordata > Hyperoartia > Petromyzontiformes > Petromyzontidae > Lethenteron > Lethenteron reissneri. The sequence continues at coordinate 3,917 of NW_026892034.1, forward strand.
CCCGAGCCCGACGTCGCCCTCCACTTCGTCGCCGCCTCGCCCCACCTCGTCGTGTGCCACCTCTTCACGGGCGACACGCGCGTCACCTGCAAGGAGCTGCAGAAGACCATCATGAGGAGGTGAGCATGGGAGTGAGGAGGAGGCAGGGGCCGCCGGTGGTAGTGGTGGTAGCGGTGATGATGACGATAATGTGATGATGACAAGATAACTATAGCGACGATGATTGACTGCAATAATAATGAATGAATGGGTGGGTGAGTGGCTGGGTTGGTGAGTGGGTTGGTGGGTTTGTGAGTGAGTCATTCAGTGGGTGGGAGGGTGATTGAGTGGGTGGGTAAGTGGGTGAGTTAGTGATGATGACGACAGATAATGATGATGAGGGTAATGTTGATTGTCGTAAAACGATGGCAGAGATGATAACGATTTTGTTTTCGATGTACCGCCCTCCTATATGCAGGAGGGGGCATCATCTCGGAGTGCATTACATCTCACATATCAACACATTTCAAAGGTCGCCCCCCCAGTTGCAGCTGTCCCTGTGTGGCACAAGGTGACTCGGCACCTGGCCGGCAAGCGGGCTTCGTCTGCCGGTGGGGGGGCGGTGATCGGCTGTGTGCGTGATCCCAATGGATCGATGGGAATGCTTGGAGTTGGGGAATGAAAATTTGGGAAAGCCCGCAACATCGTAAATGCTACACGTGCCTGCACGAGTCTTGCGAGCCGAGAATTCACGAATTAATTGTTTCTCTCAAGGCCACACAAACATTGCTGTAGATTTACTCGACAATACAACGGTAAAAAAACGTGGCCTTGGTCATAACATCCTCCACTAGAAAAACTGCCATTACCACCACCACCCGCCCCACCATCACCACCACCCGCCCACACCATCACCACTACCACCACAATCTGCATCACCACGACCCCCATCACATCAACCACCCCCATCTTCATCACTACCACCCCCATCTCCACCAAGACGACACTTGCTACCACCACTACCACAATCTTCACCACCACCACCAACTCTGCGACCACGACACCCATCACCACCAGCCACCCCATCTCTGCTACCACCACCACCCTGTTTACCACTACCAGCATTGTCTCCACTACCACCATTACTCTCCCATCCACCACCGACACCACAATGCTGTGTCAACAACAGCGTCATGTGGCTGGCGAGAGATAAGCCAGCGCCCCAAGTTCAGTCTGGGACAGGATGCAGATACTGCCCGCCCCCCAACTCCGCTCCCCCGCCCTCCTACAGCACTCCCTTCCCCCATCTCTGCAACCCCCCCCCTCCCTGACTCCTACACTCAAGCCCCCACCCCGCTCCCTATCCCCACTTCCCCATCTCCCCCCCCACCTCCCGGTACCCCCCTTTTTCCTGCAAAGACCCCTGATACCGCCACGTACCACGATCCTCCCCCACCAACTGCCACCACCACCCCTTGCTCCTCGTCACCTGGCATCTCCCGTCCACCCACCCCTGCACCTAGGCCTCGGCAAGGTAAGGTAAAAGTTAAACGGTAAAAAAAACAAGAGAAACTTTACCCCTACCTTTTACCTTACCACAAATACAATCGCGCTACCCTACCTTTTATCCTTTAGCAGGTAAGGTAAAAGGTAAAAAAGAACGAGCCTACCTTTACCTTACCTTTTACCCTTATCCCATACAAATTTCGCGATTACAGGGTAATTACTGGGGTAAAAAACATGGACATTTTTTTTTACGATAAATGCTAGTTAGAGCGCTTTATTCATTTTTTCGATTTAAAGCTTTCGTGACTGCAGGATTCATCTTCTTGGTTCTTTCGGTAAAGTCACGTAGAATGGAAATAATAAAATAATAAAAATAAAACATAATAAAATAATTCTCACGACGTTTCGGCCACAACGCAAGCAGTCGTCCTCAGGTGAAGACCAGGTCTGTCGGGGAGACAGCGTCTGAATGAAACAGCACCATGCTTGGAGCGTATATTTAATCTGGGTTGGAAGGGGGGAAAGGGCGCCTTGACAAAATAATTTGCATATCAAAAGGAATTTAGCATATTTATGGGAAATGCAGGTATGTGGTTAGTACTACTTATGCCCGTGTATTATGCAGGATTAGCAGCATCAAAGGGAGGGGATATGGGAAATGCAGGTTTGTGATTAGTACTACTTATGCCCGTGCATTATGCAGGTTTAGCAGCATCAAAGGGAGGGGATATGGGAAATGCAGGTATGTGATTAGTACTACTTATGCCCGTGCATTATGCAGGATTAGCAGCATCACAGGGAGGGGATAGGGGTAGCATTAATAAAGGGAAGGAGTGTTAATAGTATGTAGCTGCAGTAACTAAACCCACCACGTAAACAACTAAAGTATAAACTACATAGTATCATCAGTATACTAATATACTCTACAATAAGCTGAGTTACTAACAGTAAGTAATACATTACAATTCTATGTCGTAAAAAATATAATATGCTTCCATCTAAACTTTATTCTCTTACATCACACGAGTCTACACCGTACTATATACTGCCATAGACAAACCAACGTTAAGTATATACTGTATGCTATTAACCATACATTGTAATATTACACTATGTATTATTCTACCCACCCTAATGTATATCACACTGCTGTATATGGTACAGTATATAATAACAATCGCTCTAAGGGCGGCTTCACCGTGATCACAATGACGGACGAGGTGCTCCATCGTCACCGGCACGAGATCCAATGTCGAATTGTGGTCCGCCGACAACGAGGCCATGACCTGGCGCGGCATTCGCAGGAATGCTGTCACGCCCTCGATGTTTGCCCACTGCAGTTCAGATAAAGCACCGACACCGATCACATCCTGGAAGCGCGCCATGATAATGTCCAATGGGACACGCTTCTTGCTGGCGTCGTCGCCATGTCAAACGTCGAATGCCACCTGGTCGGCGAGTCCTGGTGCGTCGGCTCCTTGCTGGCGAGCTTGGCGATCTCGGCCTCGTGGCGGTACGACTGCCGGACGACCTTGCTGCACCTGATATTGACGAGCGCCTTGCACAGTTTGGCATTTGTTGACTTGATCAGTTTTAGAACTTGGACGACGCCGATCTGGACGGAATGATCCGCACATCGAATATGGTGGCAAGCCCGCAACTGCTCATATCCGGCGTCCACGTTGACCAGGGCGAACAACGTCTTGACAGCACTGTTCGCATCGGAGCCATTGTCGCTGGTGACAGCGAGCAGCTTGGTCGAGATATTGTGCCCGAGGCTTTGGAGGTGCTCAAACAGAGTGGCCCCCAATGCGCTTGCCGACACCCCTTCCGGACTGCACATCGAGGATTGTGTCAGCAGCATGGATTTTGACGCACCAGATTTGCTGTCGATCCAGTGCACCGTGACCATCCGAAATCCCTTCAGGTTGCGGTTCGACCACCCGTCGATGTGTGAGCGAGATGGCGACGTTCAGGTTGGAGAAGAACGCCCCGACGATGGTCAGCATGATGGCGTGATGCTCGACAATCCTGCGAATGATGGTGCGGGTCGATGGGCCCTCGTATCCCGGCGTCAATGTGTTGACCAAGGTCTTGAACTTGTCGCTGCCGGCGGCTCGCAAAGAGATTGCACCTTGGATAACAAAATCCACCACCGCGTTCTCAAACTTTCCAGGAGGCGATCTGGGATTGCTGGCCGGCTCAGCGTTTGCTGTATTAGGCGGCTCGCCGACGCCAACGTCCCGACCTCGCTGCCTGGGGCGAGCACGTTGTGTTTCTTGAGGTGGGCTTTCCACCCCGACGCGTTCGTGTGGGTGGAAAACCACTTGCGGCAGCGCACGCACTGCCGCTTCCCTTGCTGTGCATGCGGATCACCCTCCATCCAATCGTGTGTGTGCTCCCACGGGAACGCATACCGCTGCCTCTTTCGATTGCTGTTCGCAGCAACCCCAAAAAAGCCGTTGCTGGCATCCTCGTCCTCTAGTACCCTCGACCTCAAGAACGTGGACCGTCTCCATGTGCTCCGCCATCACTTTAAAATGGAGGCCACGGATTGCGTCACTGCGCCACGGAACTTTTAGCGGTAAACAAGGTACTGTATTTACCAGTAATTATTCGCCCTACCCTTACTCTACCGGGTAATTCTTCATGAGCTACCTTTACCCTACTCTTTACCTTACCCCTTGGCATGTCGAAACCTTTACCTTTACCCTTTTACCCGGTAATAAAGGTAATTTACCTTACCTTGCCGAGGCCTACCTGCACCCACCCCCTCACCCACCCCATGCCCCCCCCCCCCATGCCGCCCCAAGCTTTCCCATGATTCCTTGCGTGCTATTGTGCTCCTGGATTGTCTTTCCGCTGGTGATTTTATTCTTCTTAAACGAGGACAGATGTCTGCCTCGTGACCGATCGCCGGTGCCCGTTTTTGTCGCCCGCTTTGGTCCGTCTTTTGTTTAATTCCTTACGTCGCTTTAAGATCGATGTTGATGATAGATACATACATACGCTTGATACTGCGGGTTGTTGTGAACCGTAAACACGACACCGCCATCTGTCTTGCAGAGCGCGTGAGACATCGCGCTGCGGTTATCCAGCGGAGACACCGGAGGGTGGGCAGGCCCATCTGTGTGTCGGCAATTTTCCAGGTTCGATCGGCGAACCTACAAATGATCGCGGCGTATATTCTGCGGATTATAAGACGCTCTGGAAAGTAAGACGCACCACGAATTTGTGCCTGGTGTCAATGAAGTTATACGACAAAGATTACCCCCCCCCCCCCCCCCATAGCCTTCAACAGAGTGTTTGGGGCAAGTTCTTTTAGCGAGCACCTATGAAGGGCAGCACCACGCCACCCAGTGCTAATGTTGACAAACCAAACTAGGTGCTCATTTTTGAGGCTGAGTCGACCTAGGGGAGCCCCGGGACCGGTTTGAGATAATCGAACTCCCAAATACACTCGTAGCAGATGATAATTATACTCACTTGATACTGTACGCTGGAGAACACAGTGAACCCACGTACTGTATTTAGTTTGCCCCTTGGTTTATTTCAATTGCACCAAGAAACACGTGGAACAGAACATGCACAGTTACAGACGTCGTATTGACTGTGAAGATGAACCTCGTTTGGGAGTTTTACAAATCTCTCCGTGTTCCAGCAGCCCTTGCCTCCGAAGCTGTGGATGTGCAAGCCCACAGCTAAAACAGCCCTTTGTCAATCCACTGCTGGATGAAAGGCCTCTGTGTCCTGGGAGTTAACTGACCATACTTCACCATGCTGGTGCAATGCGCTAGCCACTGCGCCACCGTTCCCCCTCCCCTTTATTTTACACAAATAGAATAAAATACTTTATTTAAAACAAGATCCTGTGCTTAACCTTGGCCTCAAGGCTGTACAGACAGTGCCATAGATTTACCGCACATGGTTAAACACTGCAAAGTAAAATATGACCTTGTCATTAGCAACTTCCAGCACAGCAATCACCCCCCCCCCCCCCCCCACACAGCAACCTTCAGCACCACCACCACCACAGCAACAACCCCACGGCAACCTCCAGCACCACAACAACAACCACACCCACAGCAACGTTCAGCACCACAACAACCACCACCCCCACAGCAACCCCCACCACCACAACCACCCCCACCACCAGCCTTACAACAACAACCACCACCCCCACTGCAACCTCCAGCACCACCACCACAACAACCACCCCCACAGCAACCCCCACCACCACAGCAACCCCCACCACCAGCCTTACAACAACAACCACCACCCCCACTGCAACCTCCAGCACCACCACCACAACAACCACCCCCACAGCAACCTGCACCACCACAACAACCACCCCCACAGCAACCCCCACCACCACAGCAACCCCCACCACCAGCCTTACAACAACAACCACCACCCCCACTGCAACCTCCAGCACCACCACCACAACAACCACCCCCACAGCAACCTGCACCACCACAACAACCACCCCCACAGCAACAACTACCACCACCCCCACAGCAACCTCCACCCCCACGGCAACCTCCACCACAACCAAGACTGCCACCACCAACCCTGTTCGTCTGTTCCCCCTCCTTCCTTGAATGACAAACACACTTCTCTGCGGAAGAGGCAATTCCTGCGTCTCTTCAGCAGCAGCAGCAGCAGCTGGACCTGCTGATAGCTGAAGAAGCAGCGGTGGTGGTGGGGGCGGCAGGGGGTGGGTGTGTGGGGGGGGATGCGGGAGATCGCTCTGATGTCGGCTGGCAAGGGGGGGGGGGGCGGGCTGCTAGAGTCTAGGAAGGAAGATGAGGGCCTCTGGGACTGGGATTAAACAATCAAATGTTGATTAAACGCACGTCGCGACAGACGGTTCTTCGCTCAACCTCGCGCCCCCCCCCCCGCCCGGGGCTCCCTCTGTCCTCCATCTGAAAGCCCCCCCCCCCCCGGCTCACCCGCCCCCCCCCGTTCCACGCTCTCGGTGGAAGAGCCTTGACTGGCGAGGCCACGTGGCAGTGCTGGTGGTGGTGCGCTCGTCGCTTATTGCGCGAAGTTCGCCGCTCGAAACGAGCGGCCGCCCTGGTTAATACGGCCTGTGCATCTCCGCCGTGAAACGTACGCGCCGTGTGCTTTGCGCTGGACTTGAGAGACACCCGCGGTGTTATTTCAACAAGGGCAGGCCGTGTGTGATGTGTTAACGTGTGTGTGTTGTTTTGCAGCTGGGTTAGGTCCGGTTAGATGCTCGGTATGTGTAAATGTGTGTGTATGTGGGGAGCGGTAGTGTAGCGCTTAGCGCGCTGCACTCCAAACCCGCCGAGCCGAGTTCGATTCCCCCTCGCAGCCAACACCACTGACAATTATCTGAACTGGTCCTGGGCCTCCCTTAGGTCGACTCGGCCTCAAATGAGTACCTGGTGCAATGTGTAAACATCGCTACGAGGGAGACAAAGGTGGCCGGGCACAGTGTTGGCCACCCAACTCTCCCATGTGCCGTGCCGGCCTTCATAAGCACTACTCGCTAACGGCGCTTGCTCCTCCAGTCTGTTAAGGCGATATGGGTGATCTTTGTCTTTGTTTCAGCGTGTGCCCGTCGCGCCCAGCTCTCAGCGTCGCCGTCTTCCCGCTCATGCACGACCTCCTGGGCGAGGTGATCCGCTCGCTGCCGCTCTCGCACCTCGACGACTTCACCCTCTTCCGCTCGCACGTCGCTCAGGAGCCGCCCGGACTGTGGCACTGACGAGAGATGAAGGGGGGTGGGTGGCGGAGGGGTGCGGGGCAATGGGTGGCAGTGGGTGGGTATGGGTGTTGCAGCTACATATTTGGGAATATTCAGGAGCCCGGCATCAGCACTGAGGCATCGTGCTCATCTCTCTTGTGTTGTACAGCCCTGCAGAGCCAGTGGTGGACATCGCACGATCCTAAGGCGAGTCTTTCAGTTGAACGACCGCCGTTGATTTCGCCGCAAAGTGGTACTGATTTTATCGACCCCGGAGGGAGGGATGCTGGGCTGAGTCAACGCCCACAACCAGGATGTGAACTCGCGGCCTTCCCATGGCGAGAGCCGCTCGCTCGACCGCTGAGCCACCCGGCCGGATTCAGGAGCCAGTGCCGGAGAATACAGGAGACGCTTTCATCCGATGAGATTTATCTGTGTGACCGAGGAACTAATGTTCGGGAATATTGCTTCACCTGATTATTATTTATACCCCCGTATTATTTTTGCGTGTCACAAAGGAGTCTTCAACATGAGTTTGTGAGTAGGTCTGTATCCATGTGTTTTCAGAAACGCGCTACGTTTTTAAGACTAACTTACGCAACTTACGGGAAGTTGCTTCACCTTGCTTTTTTTTTGTACGGTTTAACGTCTTAATATAAATTTCATACGTCGGCTTTTACCACCGACATTAATGATTGATAATTCGTTGATTTTGAGTTAGATTGTCGTGGAGGTATAACGTAGATTTTTTTTCTTAACTAACACTCTTCACCGCCCAATGAGAGAGCCAATTAAATCGAGTGGGTCACCTCGTGGGCAATGGATTGAAAACTACATTCTTTAAAACTGCTTATTGCTGATCGTCCTTCCCCCGCACCTCTGATTAGCGCGGTTGGCTACGTACGGTGCAAAAGAAGTTTAACATATCCGTACAAAAGGTTCCACAGTGGCTCGGTTCGTCAGCAAAACTGGCGGAGGATTGAAAAGCGAGCAAGAAACATCTGGAACGTTTTGTAGGAGATTCCGACCGGCATCATCGGGTAATACCAAGAGCTCAGGGGTTGATAGTTTTTGTTTTCGCGAGATCTGAGCTCTTCTGAAACACCTGGTGATGCTGGTTGTGTAGTCTCCAGCGAGAAGTCCTCCATAACTGTGAAAATATCTTGCATATCTCGGATCTTAACTTTGTCCTAACAAATGTAGAACTTTCTCCTAAATCTGTAACCACCTTACCCCTAATAATAACCCCAAGACCTTAACCCTCACTTAACTTGGGGGGGGGGGGGGTACAAATATGTAGTGGTGAAAGCAATACTAATTTCCTTGTAATTATTAGTTCCTGGGGATATATGTCCATGGGATTACATGTCATATTCTAATTGTTTAATATTATTTGTTGTGTATCGTTGCTCTTGGGTAGAACGAGACGTTTGTTTACAGAGGAGGAGAAATGGAGTGAGCGACGTGCCTCACCTAGATGGATTCAGGGCGCCCCCTCCCACCCCGTCCCCCACCTGCGATTTAATAACGAGTCACGATCCAGGGTTATTATTCGATTCAAGAATCTATAAAAAAAAAACACCTGCCGACTGCAGCATGTGTGCTGCCTTCGTTAGCCTAAATATAACATTCGCGTATGCATTATTGCTTTGCATGCAATTTCCATGTAAATATGCACGACATTTGCATGTAGTTTGCACGGATTACCCGAGACTAGAAAGGAGCAACCAACTGGCACACGAACAAAACACGAAACTCGAAATAGCAATTCATACGAGACAAAGAACCCATTTCTAAATCGTGATAATTCATCGAATCGTTGTGGGTTCACGAGAACGTGACTGCCGAGCCGAGCTGAGATGTAATTCGGCCAAAACCGGCGGCCCAGGGTGGAGCTGCGTGTCGAGGGATGGGGGGGGGGCGGTGCCAGGTAACGACACGGGCAGCGGAGTGATCTATATGAGCCAGGCAACCAAGGGCAAGAGAAGACCAAAGACCGAGAGGGTGGGAGACTGTGAGGGCAGATCTATGGGTGTCTGTGCGAGCCTCTGAATCTCATTGCGAGGCTATGGGTCTCTGTGCGAGTCTCAATGGTTTCTGTGTGAGGCTACGGGTGACTGTGTGAGTCTGAGTCACTTGCTAGTCAATGGGTCACTATGTGAGTCTGTGGGCCCATGGGTCTGTGCGGGTCTGTGCGGGTCTGTGCGGGTCTGTGGGCCCATGGGTTTGTGCGAGTCTACGAGTCTTAGTGTTGAGTTGTAACAGCAGCCGCTGGGATGCCTGTTAGTGCGGATCTTGGAGGTCCGCTGCGTGTCGACTGCAGGATCTGGCAGAGGGTAGAGAGCGTTGGTAGCGAGGCGTGATGGTGGTTTCATTGGCTTTGGCCATAGTGACGCCTCGATTTCTGGTGATTGGGGTGAATTGGTGCCCACGTAGGGGGGAGAGTTGTTCACGGTGATGCGAATTGGCCTGGGTCAGTTGGACTCGGCTTGCTTCGGGCCTGGACAATTACAACCAGGGTCAAGAATAGTAACGGAGTGGCAACCGGTGAATGGCACGTGTCCGAGAGCACGTCCATCGTGGAGACATTAAATCGGTTCACGTGCAGTTGCTGGGTGGGTTGTTACATCGCGTTACCATGAGAGGAGGGGGTTAGGTTTGGGGAGGCCCTCATCCAGCCGTGGATTGACTGTGGCTGATGATGAAATGCGACCAAGCCATGCACCTGACCTCGTAAGATCGCGGAAGCTAGGCAGGATTTAGCCTGGTCAGTACTTGAATAGGAGGCTCCTTGGTAATACCAGATGTTGCAATGGGCTGCTAGGTGACCATGGAAATGTCAGTATAGCAGTGGATTCTTAAATCCATCTGTGCAGAGCTTTGAGTCGGTGTGTGTGTATGTTTGGAGTGAGGGGTGGGGGGTATCTTGGTCCTGTGGTTTCTCTCCACACGAAGCTAAACTCTCATTCATGCAATTGGCCAAACATCCATGTGTCGCAGGACCCTCCTGAGTACCTGGTGCGAGGTGTGAACATCGCAACCCGGGAGACAAAGGCGGCCAGACATCCCAATGCTGAAATACTACCGTACAGGTCTGCCTCGATTTACGAACTCTTAAACTAAACTGAACGTTTCGGTTTACGAAAATTCACGTGAACACAATTGACAAATTGTGGACACTTTTCGACGAACGAAAATCGAGTTTCCGCGTATACAAAATGTCACTACGGCACGTGCCATGAGACCAAACAAGAAGCACCCGGGGGGGCCGCGACATCCATCCGCGACATCCATCCGCGACATCCATCCGCGGCATCCATCCGCGGCATCCATCCGCGGCATCCATCCGCGGCATCCATCCGCGACATCCATCCGCGACAGCGTCACAGTGTCCCGACAGGGCAGCAGCAACGCCTCCACATGGCCTTGCCAGTCACTGACACGTGCAGTTCTTTCGGTGAGTTCCCCGATAAGGTTAATCGTTTTTGGTTTACATTAATTATTATTAATAGTTTTAATATTTGTTTATTATTTTTTGTATTGTGAAAAGTGATATAGGTGTATATTTTTAGGTTAGGAGTAGAGTTGGAATGAGTGTCCGAAACGCATCCCTAATTTCTAGTATTAATGGGAAAAGCCATTCCGATTCACGAAATTTCGCATCCCTTTCATAAACCCAGTTATACCTGTACCTGCAAATTATTCAATTGGGGTCTCACACAGCAACATGGCCCTCTACTGCGAAACCTTGTCAGGTCCCACCTGACAGAGTCTTGGACTCAGCGAGGCCTTTCTGGGTAGATAAAGGACATTATTAATAAACATCATACACTGGGGGCCACATCAACTTCCTCTTGGTTCTACTCAATACGAGGCTTCGTTGCTTTTTTCCTCCCAGCTGGTTCGAGACTTGTTTCCACTTCTCTGGGACCATCTCGCATTTTAAATGAGCATGGCCAAGCAGGGGTGCATTTTCTGCTTGTTGCAGAGCTTCGCGGTTGGAGCCCAGCTGGACACCCGCCCTGGTTAATACTGCGGCTTGTGTCAAACGTAAGATTCCACCGCACCGTCTTGTTTCACAGTGGACGTGAAAGGCCATGTGGCGTCAGTTTAACATGTAGGCTTTCGCGACTAATATCCATTAAGAGGGTGTTTTTGTTTGTTTTGGGTCAGATCGCATTAATGTGTCGTTAAACCTGCCACCACCCAACACAGACAATTAGTAAGGTTTGTAATGTAAACAAAACACGCCAACTAGTTACTACCGTACTTCAGCACACCGGTGCGTTGGAGAGTAAACCCACAACATTTAACAAATCGAGTACGACGTTTCGCCGGTAATTACAACCAGCCTCATCAGGCGACAGCCATAATTCTGACGTTCAAAAGGGATTGCCCACGCGTGCCGGTGTCACGGTCCAAATATCCCAGTTTTATTATTCAATCATCAAACTCCAACTGATGTTCACTGATGATGATGAACCCACTCGTCGGGATCAGAACAGCCCATGCACAGTGAATTGCCATTGTTCACCAGTGCTGGGAATGTTCACCAGGCCACGTGACATCACAACACCACTTTTTGGTGTCGAGGGTAGAACGTTGCCTATCCGGCTGGCTCACGTAACATCACTGGTTTGTGTCGAGGGTAGAACGTCGCCTATCCAGCTGGCTGTCGACTTGGGTATGGGTTGGTCATGTGAAAAGGTCAGATGTTTACTGTATGTCTATAGAATCGATCAAGACGGTTACACCCGGTCGTAAATACTGCCCTTGGGTGTGGGCACTTTACCGGTCAGGGCGCATATGCGAAGTCGGAGTATACAGTTAACTCGAGATTATCATCGGGTGGATTCATCCGGTCCGCTGATTAAACCTGCTTGCGAAAAAATGTCTCGGGAATTGCACGCCCATTGGGTAAGTTGTACACACTTGCACTGGGCCCACGGTGTCACGGTTAACACACTGAAGTCTCCTGGCACGGCAGTTCTCATCCCCTCCCCGTTGCCTCTGTGCATCCAGCAGTGCAAATGGGTGCAGCGCAGTCCATCGGCAGGTGTGATGGTGGGTTAAAGTGTGGGTAACGCCCACCTCTTCCAAAACGTCTGGCCAATGTAGGTTTAAAAGTAAACTCTAATGCAGAGAACTCTTGCCAGCAGTGGCGTGAGCAAGCAATTTGCAGGGCTTCATTTTCGTGGTTCTTTCGGTAAAGTCACGTAAAAGGGAAATAATACAAATAAAACATAATAAAATAAAATTCTCACGACGTTTCGGCCACAACACAAGCACCCATCTTCAAGTGAAGAACAGAGCTGTCGGAAAGACAGCATCCCAATGAACACCGCTAAGCTTGGCAGCATATTTTCCCTTCTACGTGACTTTACCGAAAGAACCAAGGATATGAATCCCTGCAGTCACGAAAGCTTTAAATCGAAATTGCAGGGCTGTACCTTTATCTTTGTTTATGTTTTGCATTCTCCGAGTTTTTGTTGTGCCCGGGCCACTTCTCCACCCACCATTACCCCGGATAATTCCGGATAATTGAGAGTTTGTTTCTACATCTCATTGGACCATAGCTTGTTGGGGTCACAGAAATAAACTAACATGGGCCTCGAGTTGCATAACCCTGGTGTATTATGCGCACTTTGTTTGTTAATGGCTGTGTTCTTGTTTGTTGTATTGAATCGGCAATATTAAACACACACTGTCTTACGACTTCAATGAGTCGATCTAGTCTTGTGTTTGAAAGGCTGCACTGTTGGAATTAAACGAGCGATGAGATTACGCCCATCCATCTCATCTTTACATCCATAAGCCAGTGTGCCGTACTGACCTTCATTGGGGCTCGCTAACAGCACTTGCCTCAAAAGTCTGCTAAGGCTGTACGGGGGGGGGGGGGGGGGGTCTTTGTATATGTTGGTGGTGCTGACGCATGTCTTTGATCCAGCGCTCTTGCAGGCAAGGGTTAGTGGATCACGCAGATCGAGATTCGCGAAACGCTCCAAACCCGCGTTGCTGCGACGTGGCCCAGGCAGATGCAGCCCAGCAAGTGGATCAGTGAACCCATCTGCACGGAGCTTTGTGAGCCTCATCGTCTCGTGAGTGGAACTTCCACGCCTGGATCTGCGGGGGTTGCCGGCAGGCTCAATGGTCATTATGAGCAGGAAATCACTTTGTGAGCAGCGCTCCACGCTTCTTTCCACACAGCTGCACGCAGTCTAAACACAATAACAAACTCAACACATTCGTCAACAGCAATGTGGACCTCAAAAGGAAAGTTACATCATAGGCGACGTTTTCGGGAAATTGCCTTTATTCACGTAACTTGTGTCTACAACATCCTTACATGACGTGAACCCCTGCAGCCACTCGGGGCGCTACAACGCTCTGTACTGCCATGTCCTTCCATCTGGCTATGTGCATGATGTCCATGATATTTACTCAAGAAATGTGCATCGGATACTCCCAGTTGCATCCAATCGTTCAAATTAATGACGTCCTTAATTCGCTGTCTTCCCCGGCTTGTTTTACTGCACCTATAATTGCCCCCAGTCAAAGCCACATTTATATTGAGTCTCTTGCTTCTCCGTTTACAGGTAGTCCTCTACTTAGGATGGAGATGCGTTACGACGACCCCATCGTAAGTCGAAAATATCGTAAGTCGAAAATATCGTAAGTCGAAGATGGCCTAGCCTACCCATGAGTCTTAAAGAATGGTGATAATTTAGCAAAACAAAAGCAATTTACAGTACCGTACTGTATAAACTATATACTGTATGCATTTATTAATTACAATACTGTATTGCACGGTAAAAAGTAAAAAAATGAACCCGTAAAAACAAAGTTTTTCACTATAATCATTTATATGCGTGGCGGCTAGAGTCCTCTCGTCCTCTGGCTTGAGATGGCTGCCACCTATGGGTCAGATGATTGCCTGCCACCATTAAGCAATTGGTAATTAAATATAATTTATTTTTTCCTAAAAAGTGTAAAATTGTCACGCACAACAAGTCTGTGTGCAAAATGTCAGCTCGATTGGATCACGGGAAGTGGGTTAAAAAACGACCGAAAGATTGCACGTCGTAAGCGCGCAAGCAAGCAAGTGAACTTAATATAAAGGATTTAAAAAGGTAAATTATTAGCCTACCTATATGAACTGCAATTTAATAGAAAGTTTTTCAGGAAACAATCCTATCTGCTGTAAAAACTTTTAACATGCATTGAACGTATCGTATTGTGGTAACCTTAAAATGAAATCGCTAAAGCTACGTATCATACATGCATTGAACGTATCGTATCATATTGCACTGTTATTGTACTCTACTCACTAAAAATTATGTCCGTCGTCTGCATACTTGAACGATGTTAGGGTTATTGATGGCAATTTTGTCGTATCGCTATCGCCATCGTAAGATCGAAATATAGTCGGACCATCGTAACTCGTGGACTACCTGTACGTGTCCCAATAAATATTACTTTCCTTTTCGAATTATTATAAATGTTGTTGTGTAATGCTTCTGTCCATAGCACATGTACGTCACCCATGTGTCTGTTCGTCAACTGTTTACCATCCTAGTTTGCTCTGCGGGGTCTTTACAATGCACGCACGAACGCACGACCATCAAATAAAACAAAATCGATTCTTCAATCGGGATTCGAGTACAAATGACTATGACATCATCGCGTGGCGAGATGTTAACTGCCTCGCCTGGTATACAGGAGGTCTTGGGTTCAATCCCGACCCTGACGCCTGCTGTATATTTGTAGTTTGCGTGTCTCTCTATCATCATCATCATCAGGGTGGCTAGGGGATGTTAACTGCCTCGCCTGGTATACAGGACGTCTCGTGGGTTCGATCCCGACCCTGACGCCTGCTGCTGTATATTTGGAGTTTGCGGTGTTTGTCTCCCCGTGGTCAAGTAGAATTGTCTCCGGGTCCTCCGGTCGTGTCCCTCCACATTGAGAATGAACACCACGCGTTTAGAGCGTTTGGCCGCTATACATGTCAATCGTGATAAGCCACTAAGTTGACTACCATATGTGACCAGGTCGCTTCTGAAGCTGTGTAGCTCCAGTGGTCCCTTACCTGGTAAAAAAACAGAAAAAACATCGTTTAGTTTATACTTAATCTGTGTGCTATGTACGTCTCTCTATGTATCTCTGTATATGTCTCTACTTATATGTCTGGTCTATATGTTGTGTTTTATCTCTCTCTCAAATTTAGCATTCTCAGGAAGAACGTAATCAACCAGGTAGGGTGTTGACTGTTATGTTATCCGACTCTCTGTTGTTACATTACATTTCTAAGTATACTAGATTTGTGTTTCTATTTCATTTATACCTGATGACGATTGCTTGTGTTTGCAATGGAAACGTCGTATGCAATATTTAATTTATTATTTTATCTTTATACGTGACTTTACCGAGAGAACCAAAGAGTAATCGTTTAGTTTGACCGCCGTTTCCAACTCAGTGGCGGTGGCGTCACCACAGCGCTTGTGCCAGGCAAGGTGCACCTTGAAGCCGTCACGTGTGTCACTGAATGTTGAACTTCTTTCGCAGCCGCACGTGGCCCACCGTGCCGATGTGAGGTGCGGTTCGTGGGACCAAAACGAACTTAAGCGCAGTCTCCATCCCTGTTGAGTTTGCACGCGAAGTGCGTGAGGCTGCCTGTGGGGCAAGAGGCATCACGGGACACAGATGCCAACGTGGCTTGACTGAACGAGATGACCGGCAGATGCCCCCCCCCACCACCCACCTGTGCCGCCAACTCGCTGCGTCGATTTTATCGCCCGGCGCTCCGCTCGCTGTTGTGAGCGTCGCTCCTTTTTTTACACGCTTTTTATTACTCACCTCCGTCTGTTGTTGTATCCTTAAAAACATATGTAACTCAATTTTAACCCATTTCCCAATGTACTATCGACTGCAAACTTGGTATACTTATGTCATGCTGATGGCAATACTATATTCTATCATAAAAAAATACAAATATATGTTTTAACATTTTACACGCTTTTATTTAACTCACTCTGGCTGTTGTATCCTCAAATCTTTTAACTATTTCAACCGTCTTCCCAATGTGGTATCGACTGAAAACTTGGTATAGGTATGTCATACTGCTGACAATACTATATTCTATCATTAAAAATAAAACACATTTAAACCATCTTTTTTAAATCCTTTATATTAAGTTCGCTTGCTTGCTTGCGTGCTTGCTTGCTTGCCTACGATCGTGCAATTCTTTCGGTCGTTTTTTAACCCACTTCCCGTGATCCAATCGAGCTGACATTTTCCACACAGACTCGTTGTGCGTGACAATTAATTTACGTGAAAAAAAATTTCAAAATTTTACACTGTTTAGGGAATTTTTTTTAAATATTTAATTACCAATTGCTTAATGCTGGCAGACAATCATCTGACCCATAGGTGGCAGCCATCTCAAGCTAGAGGACGAGAGGACTCTAGCCGCCACGCATATAAAGGATTTATAGTGAAAAAACTTTGTTTTTTACGGGTTATACTTATTATGTGTTATGTTTCGGCTTGGGTCTAATTGTCCACGCTCAACTCACGTTGGCTGCAAATCACCACGGTCCCTTACGTTGTGGCAAGCTTCGGGGCCACTTCCTGGAGTTATTCCATTACTAGTCGGGCACATTTAATTAAGCGTGTTTTAAAAGAAAGTTTGTTTTTAAAATATTACTTGTTTTTTTTCCTTCTTTCTCCGCCCTCCGCCGTTTTGCTTTGGAGTGCGACTCGCCCACACGCACATCAAACATCGCGATTGGCCATTCGCGAAGTCTCCTCGCCAAGCCCAGCCGCTCACAGTTCCCCACCTCGGCACCACCCCCACCACCACCAACTACCCACCACCACCAACACCACCAACTACCCACCACCACCAACTACCCCCCACCACCAACACCCACCAACTACCCACACCACCAACTACCCACACCACCAACTACCCACCACCACCAACACCACCAACTACCCACCACCACCAACTACCCACCAACCCACCACCAACTACCCACCAACACCACCACCACACCTACCCACCACCACCACCAACTACCCACCACTACCACCACCCCCAACAACCCCACCAACCACCACCACCACCACCAACTACCCCACCACCCCCACCACAACTACCCACACTACCCACCACCAACTACCACCACCATCACCGGACCCACCGACACCACCACACCGACCACCACCACCACCCACCACCGCACCACACCACCGCCACCACACCACGACCCACCAAACACCACCAACCTCACCGGGGTTGTGTTTAGGGGAGGGTCGGGCAGCGACGCTGGTGATTGATGGACAGCGACAACTGCCCGTAGCGCGGTGAGGAGTCACCTCCGGGGAGAGAAGCTAAGGGCGAGGAAGGGTCTCGAAGGCGGCCAATATGGACACGTTCCCGCCTCTCATTCTACATCTTGGCGGCCAAGAGTATCCTGCTGTGCCTGGGATTCATGTGGGCGAAGCGCTACCAGGCGAGGCGCCTCGAGAGGCTGGCGGTGCAGGCGGCGCAGGCGGCCCAGGCGCGCCGCGAGGCCGAGAGGGAGAAGGCGGACGGCGCGGGAGAGGCGAGTCGAGCGGCCGGGCTGAAGGAGGATTGAGGCCCGAGGTGAGTGGGGAGGGGGGGGTGAGTGGGGAGGGGGGGTGCGTGGGGGGGGGTGGTGAGTGGGGGGGGGTGAGTGAGGGGGGGGGGTGAGTGGGGGGGTGAGTGGGGGGGGTGAGTGGGGGGGTGAGTGGGGGGGGGTGAGTGGGGGGGGGTGAGTGGGGGGGGGGTGAGTATGAGGGGGGGGTGAGTGGGGGGTGAGTGGGGGGGGTGAGTGGGGGGGTGAGTGGGGGGGGGGGTGAGTGGGGGGGGGGTGAGTGGGGGGGGGGTGAGTGGGGGGGGGGTGAGTGGGGGGGGGGTGAGTGGGGGGGGGTGAGTGGGGGGTGAGTGGGGGGGGGTGACAGAGGGGGGGGGTGGTGGTGGGGGGGGGGTGAGTGGGGGGTGGTGAGTGGGGGGGGGGGGGTGGTGAGTGGGGGGTTGTGAGTGGGGGGGGGGTGAGGGGGGGGGGACGTGGTGATGTGAGGGGGGTGGGGGTGAGTGGGGGGGTGGGGGGGGTGAGGGGGGGGAGGTGGTGAATAGGGGGGGTGAGGTGGGGGGGGGAGTGAGTGGGGGGGTGGTGAGTGGTGGGGGGGGTGGTGAGTGGGGGAGCGTGGTGAGTGGGGGGGGTGGTGAGTGGTGGGGGGTGGTGGTGAGTGGTGGAGGGGGTGGTGAGGTGGGGAGCGTGGTGAGTGGGGGGTGGTGGAGTGGGGGGGGGCAGCGTGGTGAGTGGGGGGGGGGGCGTGGTGAGTGGGCGGTGGTGGAGGGGGGGGGTGAGTGGGGGGGGGTGGTGAGTGGTGGGGGGGGGTGGTAGGTGGGGGGGGGTGGGTGAGTGGGGGGGGGAGCGTGGTGAGTGACGATTATCTGAACCCGTCCTGGGCCCTCCCTAGGTCGTACTAAGCCTCTAAATGAGTTACTCGGTGCGCTGTTGTAAAATCGCGCTGGGGAGACAAAGGCGGCCCGGCGTGGTGTTGGTCACTCTCCGACTCGTGTGCTGTACCGGTCTTAATAGGTGCTCGCTAACAGCACTTGCCCCAACAGTCTGTCCAGGCTATACGGGGGATCTTTATCTTTGTCATCTCAGTCAGCCAACCCATGGGCACCTGGGTCTGTCCCGTGACCTCCTGGCAGCGAGCCTTCCACACTCCACGTGACGGCCTCAAGGTGCACCTAGCCTGGCACAAGCGCCTTGTCGACGTGGTGGATAGGTCGCGTCGTGGTCAGCGCACCGGTGTGACGATTCCAGCGACCCGAAGACCGCCGCTTGTTTGCAGAGGTTCACGGTTCGATTCCAGCGGCCGCCCTGATTAATACTGCGGTGTGGATTAGCCAAAGTCAATACCATATGCAAGACTATGCCATTGTGTGCCGGCGTCAGGGTTCAAATTTGCTAAATGTTCGAAATAAACATCGCAAATGAATCAATTGGGACTATAATTCCCCCCCCCTCACTACTGACAGACTAATGCCCCAGGTCGCTCTTGCCAATGACTCCTCGACAAAATAAACGTGAATTTGAACCTATTGCTTACAATTGCTACCAGCAATCCATTGGTACATTCATCCATCCAAAACTCCCCTGAAGTCATCCATTCGTCTCTCCCTGTAGATTACAATCCGTCCACCATCCATTAATCACCCCCCTGCAGAAAAGCTCACGTCCATCACTAAATAGATTAATCCATCCTTCAATCCCTTCATTCCATGCCCAATCAATCACTGAATAATAATAATACTCACTCCATCCATTGCCTCATCAATCAATACAACATCCGTTCCGTTCATAACTCCCTCAACCACTCATCACTTCGTCCATCACTCCACCACTCCCTCCCATCAACTCCATCCATCACTCCAATCCCTTCCCTCTCTCTCTCTGTCACTCCATCGTTCACTATAAATCACTCCTTCTCTCACGCCCTCCGTCAGTCCACCACTCCCTCCACTATGAACCACGCCATCACTCCATCGCTTCATCCCTCCATCCATCTTCACCTCCCCGGCGGCAAGTACAGTTCAACCACGTGTTGACCTGGACAGTACAGGCACCAAGCAGCCAGTGTGTTTGCGTGCACTGCAGATAAGCACACAACCAGCCATGGTTATGCGGAATTCCCACTGCCGTTTCACGTGAGCAGCAGCAGCTATCTCCATCTTTGTGGACCGATTCACGCCTTTTTAACCCAATGTTTTGGAGGCAAAGGTTAGTGGATCACGCACAGATTACTGAAACTTCCCAACAACAGCTATGCAATACAGGAAGTGGGTTGGTGGACCTAAATACATGGATGGTGCTTTGACAGTGTTTGCCCGCTCATATCTATGTATGGGTGGCAGGGTTTCTCTGGTGTTCTTGGTCTCACTGCCACATACATACTCATTATTTAAACGTAAATAATTGGCCACACCAAACCCCCACTCAGTGATGCTCTCCTTAATATATATTCATCACATTTTCTGCGGATTAATAGAGCACACTTTCCTTCGCCCCCCCTCTTGTGTTTTAAAGCGAAAGCTAAGGGGTGCGTTATTCGGTGGGTGTGTGAGAGAGAGAGCATGTTGGTGCAACTTCATTTATACAGAGCATAAGTTAGGGGTTCGTCTTACTTTGCGAAAGCGTCTTATAGTCCGTGAATACGGTATTGATGACTTCAGCTATACGCGGGTACAATTCCCCCAAGCACGTTTCGCCAACATCGTCAACATAGTTACGTTTATTTTAAGAGTTCTTACTCCAACGCGTTGCCCGAATAGGATTGCCGATATCGTTTTTTTAATGCGACGATACGATCTCGAGTTTCACGGTACGGAGGATCATCGTGTAACATATGTAGAGTAATTGTATGATGCATTTTTTTTTACTTTTTTTTAAATATCCCGAACAAACAATACATGAGCAGTGGTATCACAGTGTAATGATATAAAAAACGGACGATACAATGATCGTGGATCTTATATCGTTCGTACGAGATAGAGTCGTATTGCCATATTGTGTCAATACCTTGGCACGTGATGACCCTATTGACCTCGTGTTATATTTCGTTCGTTCGCCCAGAAACATCCTCACCGAGTCCCAAGATTCCTTTTCAGGTGGGGTCCTGCCAAGTTTTTCACAGTAGGGGGGGACGATGTTGCTGCTGCTGCTGCTGTGTAATCCCAGTTGAGTTATTTGCAAGGTTCATTTGCAGCAATCGCTAACTTTTGGCCAGCATCGGTTACATTGTGTGGTTTTATTTTAGCCATGGGCGAAACCTCGGGAGGGAAAACGTGCAAGACCAAGGGGAGAACATGCAAACTCTGTGGAGAAAGGCACCCCCCGCTGAGTCTGAAATCGAATCCAGTGGCGAGCATTAGCACTGTGCCACCCTCCTGCCTGTTGACCCATACGAACCCGGCGGCTCGAGTTCGATTCCCAACTGTGGCTAAAACACCACTGGCAAATATATGAACCAGTCCTAGTCCTTCCCTAGGTCGACTCGGCATTAAGTAAGTACCTGATTGGGTGTGTGGTTCTGGCCACACCACCCCGTGTTGGCCTTCATAGGTCTTGGTAGGTGAGTGAGGTGAATGTATGTGCATGGGTGTGTATGTGATGTATGTGAGTGTGTGTATATGTGTATATCACTCTATCCCAGATGACGCAGACACCTGGGTTGGAGTGATCGGAAGGCATGGACCAGATCAGCTCATTAATAACGGAAGGAGCCTGCTAGACTTCTGTGTAGCCTGTGGGCTTGTAATTACCAACACGCTGTTCCGGCATCGGCGCACCCACACAACATCACGATGCATGCCAGGTCCAAGCATGAATATCTGCTGGACTATATAATAATGGACCAGTGGATGTAGACCCATGTCCTTGACACCAGGACCTACCATAGAGCTGATCTGCCCACTGACCATCGATTTGTTATCTGTAAAATGCGCCTGCCATTCTTTCACTCATTAAAACCCCACAGTGGCCTGGTCTCGGCTAGCTGAGGTATAGATGCTGAGAGGTAAATGGGTGAGGTTCAGGACTGTGGCTCATGCAGCTGCAACGGCTGCATTGGGTTTCTGATCCAGACCTCCGCAGAGACCCTGGCTGATGGAGGAGGTGTTCCAGCTGGTGAAAAGAAAACGACAAGCCCACTTCCGCCGCCTACAACATCCAACATCGGAGAATGAGAAAGTCTTACCCGCAGCCTTCGCTCGGAGATTTAGAGAGCCGTGCGGTGCTGCAAGGATGAGTGGTGGGTGCTGGTTGCTGTGGAGATGGAATCTGCCACAGTAGCCAGCAATTACAAATCACTATTTCAATTGAATCAAAAAACGTTACTTTCAGGGCCTCACCTATCACCATTCTTAAGGGAAAGAACGGCAATCGATCTCCGACCCTCAGGAACATGTCTGCAGATTTGCTGAGCATTTTTGTGAGGTATTCTTGGTTCTTCGGTAAAGTCACGTAGATAGAAAATAATAAAATAAAAATAAAACAAGCGGTCGTCATTTTTTTTCCTCCGCCTGATGACAACTGATTGTGTTGCGATCGAAACGCCGTGAGTTTTTGTTTTTTTATTACATTTTAAAAATTATTTAAATGTTATTATTTTCTATCTACGTGACTTTACCGAAAGAACCAAAGAATATGAATTCCTGCAGTCACAGAAGTTTTAAGTCAAAATTTCCGTGAGGTCTTGGGAGAGGGGAATTCCCTCAGCCCAGACAAGATCATGGGGCAAGGTGGGGACGACCCTGCTAGGGCTGCGGTGCCTCAAACATTGCCAGAAGTAGCCACCTCTTCTGAACGGTTGGCTGAGGTTCCATTGTAGAGTAAGTGCAGGGGGTGATCCGAAGTCTGAGACCAGGAAAAAGCGCCGGGCAGAGATGATCTCCCAAGCAAAATGCTGAGGGAGGGTGGCATCTGTGTGTAGACTCCCCTACATGACATCACAACTGTCTGGACCACAGGACGGGTTCCGCAGGATTGGAAGGAGCCCTGGTCTTCCCCCTCTTTAAGAGGGGGGACCACACAGATTGTAAAAAAACTATAGGGGCATCTCTCTCATTGTGCCGGGAAACGTCCTGGCAAGGATTATTCAACATTGCCTTGGCAGGCACGCTGAGGAGGAGACTTGCGGAGCCCCAATGTGGTTTCAGACCAAGGCGGTCCTTCACGGATGCATATTCTCTGTCCGTTCTGCTACATTAGAGGTGTAGGAAATTCCAACAAGACTTACACCTCTGCTTTATTAACATGGTCAAGACTTACTAAGAGGTGGGGTCTTACCATCAGCCCCACCACAAACTAAGCACCTGCCTGGGTATTTTCGTGCCACCAAACACTCCACCCCTCAGCTCCCCCATTGGTGATGGAAACAGTTGTGGAGGAAAGCGGAGAGTTTACCATACCTGTGCAGTGTGCTATGACCAGCTCCGGTTTGACAGCAGAAGTCTCACTCCGAATAGTCGGGCGGACATCGGCTGTGTAATGCCGCTGTGTGGAAGCTACCTGGTCTGTCGCTCCGCACGACGGCTTCGGGTCTCTCGACCACATTCATGCCCTCCCTTCTCTATGCTTGTGGAAACGTGGACCCCTGTAATGGAACATCTGCGCCGATTGGAAACATTCATGCTTGGCATGCCGACTATCCATCCTGTGTTTAACCAGGCTGGATTGTGTGAGGAGCTCACAAATCTTGGAAGATCTGGAACATTCACATCAGTGAGCTCCTCCGGCAGGCAAGGCTACGTTGGATGGGTCATGTAGCCCGCATACTCAGCCACGGACATGCATCTTCTATTTAGCCACATAGAGGGGGCTAAACGGGTACGACTGGGCTGGAGAAGAGATGGACTGATGCGGTACGGGAGGATGGTGGAGCGAGAGTGGACTTGCCGACGACTGGTACAGCAGTGTCAAGATTGTGAAGGATGCTACTGGGCAGTGGAGGCAGTTGCCCTCCAGCAACAACGGAGGACAGAGGAGCGACGCTCACAACAATGAGCGGAGCGCCGGGCGACTAAAATACAGCAAGTTGGCACAGTAGGGGGTTACAGCTGGTGTGCATCTATCCGTCATCTCAGTCTGCCAACCTATGGCACCTGGGTCTGTCCAGAGATCTCCTGTCAGCGAGCCTTCGACACTTCACGTGGCCTCAAAGTTGCACCTGACCTGGCACAGACGCCATGGTGACATCACCCTCACTTCGTGTTGAATGGCGGGTATTGGTTGTGTTTATATGTGGGGAGCGGCAGTGTTGAGCGCGCTGCTCTACGAACCAGTGATGTTTATCTGAACCCGTCTTGAGCCTCCCCGGGGTCGATTTAACCTCAAACGAGTACCTGGTACTGTGTGTAAATATCTAAACTAGGGAGATAATGGCGGAAGGGCATGGTGCTGGCCACCCCACCCCGATTGGGTTATGCTGGCCTTCATAGGTGCTCACTAACAGCACTTGCCACAAACGTTTGTTGAGGCTATACGGAGGATCTCAGTCATCTCAGTTAGTCGACCCATGACACCTGGGTCTGCCCCGTGACTTCCTGCCAGCGGGCGTTCGACACTTCACGTGGCTTCAAGGTGCACATGGCCTGGCACAAGCGTCGTGGTGACGTCACCGCCACTTAGTGGCGAATGGCGGCTGTTGCTGTTGTTGTGTCACTGCACACGTTGCGACCGACATGTTGCTTCTCAGGGGATTATCCAGGTAACAAAGAAAACATTTTCATGAACAAGATAATTAAGCAACCTAATTTCATTTCTTGTATTTCAAAGTAAAAAAAACAGCTTTTTTTAAATTCCACATTTCCAAACTCTTCTAATTGGATTACACATTACATTTGAACCTTAACCCCTAAGGAGATTTGTTTTAGAAGGGGAAAAAAACAGATTACAGTAATTAATAATTAGTGCGTTTGTAAAGTTTAACATGAGACTTTGCTTCGTATTTTTCCACCAAAAATACACATTAATTCAACCGAGGGCCGCTCGCAGCACAGAGGTCGCCGGTTTGATTCAATCTCCCGGTGCGGCAGCTGAAACATCTGTGGAGGTTTCTTAAATCCACCTACCCCCCGACTGCGCCTGCCCACCCAGCCAGCAGCAAAAGCGGCTGCAGCAGCAGCAGCATAAACGGGGACAGCACTCGTGTTGAGTGGCAGGTTCGCGTGTGCGGTGGTGGGGTGACGTGGGGGAAACTCGCACCTCTTTCGACGCGTCTTGCCAGCGTGGAAGACCAAATGTCTCGTTCCCCCCAGCGGGGGAAGGGGCCATCTTATTTTTCCGCCAGCAGTGACGCGAGCGGGTGAACTGCAGGGCTCCACCTTCACCTTATTGGTGGCCACAATGGAAGGGTTGGATGTGGATGTGCATGGCCGAGTTGGTAGTCTTCACGAATTGGTAGAAGAAGAAGAGAAACAACACAGGATAAACATGATCGATTTTGGAATCGAATAATCGTGGCCGTCCATCGCTCTAATCAATTGAATCGCCGGCAGCGCAAGAGGTGGGGGATGAAGGTGGATTGGAGATAGATCTGGCCCCCACCATCACAAGACATTCTCCGACCACATACCTGGCAACCCACACGTTCTGCCCGTATTCTTGTACAGGGAAACTGAGTTTCCAGGTTCATACGGCGTACAGCCGTTTTAATATTGGCAAAAAAGTATCTATTTGTTTGCGTTTCTTGGGACGTTGTAGGATGAACGTTGAGATTCATAAGGGGCACGGGGTGACCAATAAGGTCTGAATTGGTTTGTATTAAGGTAAGCACCGATACGGGGTTGACAGATATGCTAAGTTTTATTAAGCAGGGCCATTGCCTGAAACGTCGCTCATGGCAGCACTGTTGATGCGCATGTTGAGTTGTTTTTGGTTTATTTGTGGTTTTAAATTCCAGAGTCGGCTGTTATGAACCAGATCTCACTTTACACTCAAAGTCAACACATTCGTGAGCAACACTGTGTGGCCTCAAAATGAAACAGCACGTGTCGTAATAGGCGACGCTTCGAGCACTTGCCCTTTTTCAGAGGACGAGGTACACGAGTTTATGTGGTCAGATCACGTGACATGAGGGTGGGGGTCGGGGGGGGAGGGCTACCCCAATCCCCCTCCCCTTAACCTCCTCACCCTCCTCTCCCCCTCCTCTCAGAGCTTGCATAGGAATTCTTTCAGGCAGCTCAAGTATTCAAGTTACAGGGATTTACCCCCTCCCCCTTCAATTCCAACCCGGGCCGCCCCACAACCCCCTCTAACCCCCCTCCTGTCCCTGCCTCGCCGGGCACACAATTAGAATGCGGCGATTGTGAGCGATTAAGCCCAGCTGTTGCTCAGCGATGCGTGAAGCGGCTACGCGGCTTCCAGCTGCCCCCCCCTCGAACCCTCCACCCCCCCCTCCAAACACCCCCCTCCCTCCACGCCCCCTCCCCTAGATTTCGCAGCCGCAGCAACATCGCTACTACACTCCTCTCCTCCTCGCCCCATCTCTTCACTTGCTCTCCTGATTTTGCCTCCTCTGACCATCATCATCACATCATCATCATCCTCCTCTCATCTCCCTCTTGATCTCCCACTTTCCATCTTCTGCCTTAATGGTCACCCCCCCCCCCCCCCATCTTCGTTTGCCCCTCTTCTATCCTCCTGCTTTGTAGCAGATTCTGAGCGCGTTCTCATTGACAGGCTAAGCGGGGACTTGGGCTTCCAGTGTTCAGATCCACGTTGACATCACGTGGGTGTCAGCCGATGCCAGAGGTCGCAAACGGGTTTTGATTCCTTACCCGTACCCGACCGCACCAGGGTCGCAAACGGCTACCCGTACCCGTACCCGGCTGGGTACGGGTAGCCGGTATCGGGTAGGGTACGGGTATCGGGTACCCGATTGCGACCTTTGGTCGATGCACGTCGTGCCAACCTAGCCGATGTATCTAAAGATAAAACGGAAAAAGGTGCAGCCCTGCAAGTTGCTTCCTCACTCCACTGCTGGTGGAAGGCCCTCTGCCAGAGGAACGTCTCCAGTGGGTATTTGGCCTACTCTTCCACTCTGGAACACGTGGGAGTACCCACGCTTTACCCCACGGCGCACGTGACTTTGCTCGTCGAGGCGGAGGGGAGATTTAAGAAACTCGCCGAGTCAGAATCTGTATTTACACCGTAGCAACCCGATGAGCTACAGATGTCCGGTAGTTTCCGCAGATGTCCAGAGTCGAGAGCAAGTCCAGTGTTGCTCGCCATTCAACGCTACACCATCTCCCGACCCACTCCCGCTCATCCCCCTCCCCGCTCATCTCCCTCCCCACTCATCTCTCTCCTCTTCTCGTTTCGCCTGTCATCTTCCTCCGGTGTCCCTCCTTCCCTTCATCCCCAGCCCCTCCCCAGCCCCTCCCGTGTGTTCTCCCAACCACAGACTGAAACCCGACTCGCCTCTGCTGCGCGCGTGAGGGCGGCCATCGCTGGGGCGAGCGTGAGATGTGGCTCCTGTCCATCCGAGCCTCTGGCGCAGAAACGCGGACAGCCGTGCCATGGAGATGCGGGACGGTGGCAGTGGCGGTGGTGGCGGTGGCGGCAGGTTGCGGAGACTATTTCCTTCCGTTCTTGAAGACGCTTCATTCGGAACGTACGGTCGTCGTCATCAGCCGTGATCTATCCCCTGCTGGATGGAGGCTCCCCAGGCCGTCGCCACCCCCCCCTCCCACGTGGTCCTGCGGTGTCACGATCAATATCGCCGCTGCACGTGAACCGAAGTCATCGCTCCATCTCCACTCTGGGCGTCCTCTTGGGGGCACTTTCCCTTCAGCGGCTGCCAGTCCATCCGCACCATCGACCGTCGTCTCTTCCCCGCGATGGCGTGTCCAGCCCGAGCCAACTTCCTGTCCTGAAGGCATCGCGACGTCTCCGACTTGCGTGTGGCCCTCAGTGTTTCTATCTCGGTGTAATTTTCGAGCATAAACCTCGCCATGATTTCTCTGCGCACTTTTCAGTTTTTGTTTTCCTATTTTCTTCGTCGGCGTCGGCGTTTCCATTGCGTAGCCGCCGTAGAGGCCGGCGTT
>NW_026892035.1:0-10607 GCF_015708825.2 Lethenteron reissneri
TCTCACCACTTTATCTCTCGTCACTTTATCTCTCGTCACTTCATCTCTCATCACTTTATCTCTCACCACTTTATCTCTCTCACTTTATCTCTCATCACTTTATCTCTCGTCACTTTATCTCTCATCACTTTATCTCTCATCACTTCATCTCTCATCACTTTATCTCTCATCCTTTATCTCTCACCACTTTATCTCTCATCACTGTATCTCATCACTTTATCTCTCATCACTTTATCTCTCACCACTTTATCTCTATCTCTCATCACTGTATCTCCTCTCTCTTCTTAATCTCTCATCACTTTACCTCTCATCACTTTATCTCTCTTCACTTTATCTCTCATCACTTTATCTCTCGTCACTTTATCTCTCGTCACTTTATCTCTCATCGCTTTATCTCTCATCACTTTTATCTCTCATCACTTCATCTCTCAATGGCTTTATCTCTCATCACTTTATCTCTCATCACTTTATCTCTTACCACTTTATCTCTCATCACTTTATCTCTCATCACTTTATCTCTCATCACTTTATCTCTCACCCACTTTATCTCTCGTCACTTTATCTCTCGTCACTTTATCTCTCATCACTATCTCTCGTCACTTTATCTCTCATCACTTTATCTCTCTCGTCACTTTATCTCTCATCACTTTATCTCTGTCACTTTATCTCTCGTCACTTTATCTCTCGTCACTTTATCTCTCGTCACTTTATCTCTCATCACTTTATCTCTCATCACTTTATCTCTCATCACTTTGTCTCTCACTTTATCTCTCACCACTTTATTCTCATCACTTTATCTCTCACCACTTTATCTCTCACCACTTTATCTCTCATCACTTTATCTCTCATCACTTTATCTCTCATCACTTTATCTCTCAGAGATTAGGGTTCATTGTGCAGTCAGCGGAGACCAGGTTGAGACCATCAACTCAATGCACTTGAGAACCCGGTTTAACCAGTCGATGGGTCTCTATCAACGTCTATGGGTCTCTGTGTGAGTCTATGGGTCTCTGTGTGAGTCTATGGGTCTCTGTGTGAGTCGATGGTTCTATCAACGTCTATGGGTCTCTGTGTGAGTCTGTGGGTCTCTGTGTGAGTCTAGGGTCCCTACCAACGTCTATGGGTATCTATGTTAGTCTATGGGTCTCTGTGTGAGTATATGGGTCTCTGTGTGAGTCTGTATGGGTCTCTGTGTGAGTCTGTATGGGTCTCTATGTGAGTCTCTATGGGTCTCTGCGTGAGTCTCTATGGGTCTCTGTGTGAGTCTGTATGGGTCTCTATGTGAGTCTATGTGGGTTTCTGCGTGAGTCTCTATGGGTCTGTGGGTGTCGTTGAATCTGTCTGTAAGTTAATGGTGGACCGAGCTGAGGCCATCAGCTGATTGCCACACGTTGCGCAATCTCGCGGAGCAAGGCCGCGTGGTGTTAATCGCCAACGAGTTATTTATAGACTCACACGAGACCCACAGACTCACACAGAGACCCATAGGCTTACACAGAGACCCATAGACTCACACAGAGACCCATAGGCTTACACAGAGAGCCATAGACTCACACAGAGACCCATAGGCTTACACAGAGACCCATAGACTCACACAGAGACCCATAGACTCCTCACACAGAGACCCATAGACTCATCACACAGAGACCCATGGGCTCACACAGAGACCCACAGACTCACATTGAGGCTTATAGACTTACACAGAGACCATGGACTCCTCACACAGAGACCCACAGACTCACATTGAGGCTTATAGACTCACACAGAGACCCATGGACTTGCATAGAGACCAACAATGTTACCGCAGAAAGAAGCCGGTGGCTTTATTTTGCAGCGCTGCACTTGCCGTGAGCGGGCATGTCGACGGCGCAACTCGCTGGCACGTCGTGGACGTCTCTGGCACTGGTTGCGTGCAACTGAATCGCGTGCAACCGAGTTGCATGCAATGCCACACGGACCGGCATTGCTTGCACGTCGTGTACATCTGGCAACCGAATTGCGTGCAACTCCACGCAACCGGCATCGCTTACATGTTGTGAACGTCTCTGGCAACTGGTTGCGTGCAACCGAATTGCGTGCAACTGCGCGCGATTGCGCAACCGGCATGGAGCGGAAACTGCCGCTTACCGAGAGAGAGGCGACGATTGACCCCCCCGCTCTCCCTCGCTCTCTCCACGGATTTTATTTTCCTTCCATCCGTCGATTAATTTTTCCGCTGATTTGGCAAAAAACAAAAAATATCCCCCAAGGAGCAGTCGTCGCTTAGCAACCAACAGAACCCCCCCCCCAATCGACCCCCCCCCACTCGCCCCGCCCCCTCCCCCATCAGCCGCAGCAGCACGTGGTCTACCCACTGCTGGATGGAGGCCTCCCCCAAGCCCCTGACCCCTCTCACGATCCCGCGATCCCCCCGGGCCGGCAGATGAACAGATTTCATCGCTCCATCTCCCTCCTGGGTGTGCGACCTCTCAGACGCACGCCAGAGCCTCGTCCCTTGGCTCCCGCTAGGGGTCGGCACGGTTTGGCTCAAACCACCAACCGCGGTTTGAACCGAACCAAATCGGTTTTGGTTTGGCTCTGCTTGAACTGGTTCGGTTTGGTTTGGGGCTACGAAAACCGACTCGGTTTGGCTCGGACAGGGTGGAACCGGCTCAAACTAGTTTGGTTGGTTGTGAAGGCCGAGTATAGCAATCAAGGACATGATGACGGACATTCTCAACCATCGCTACCCAGCGTTGACGACGGACGCGGCGCCGAAGGCGGCGCCGCGTGGCGGCATTAACATCCTCTTTGACATGGTCTACGCGCCCAACGCTCACGACGGCGCCGCCTCCGAGGTCGACCGCTTCCTGCTTGAGCCGACTCAGGACCTGAGCATGGACGTCGTCGAGTGGTGGAAGCTGTACGGCGGCAAGTACCCGCGCATGACGACGCGTGCCCTCGACTATTTGCCTATCCCGGCGTCGTCCGTGCCCTCCGAGAGAGCAAACTCGGCCGCCAAGCGCTCCTTTCTCGACCGACAAACCTGCACAAGTGCACGTTCAAGGCCGAGATGTGTGTGCGCTCGTGGGCGCGGATGTTGCCTAGTGTTGGGGTTTCCCTGCCATTGAACTACCCACACTGCGTTCAAGGACATTGGGCGTGCCAAGCTTGAGGAGATGGCTGTGGACGACATCGTCGTCCAGTACTTGCTAGTGAATCTCAATATGAAGAAAGCCTGCGTAGAAATTAGCGATTAATACACTTGATATTTGTATTGAATGCGAATATGTTTGCCGCGCATCTTTTCGGTTCAAGCCAACTCAAGAGGTTTGGTTTAGCTTAGTTTGGTTTGGTTTTGGTTTGGTTTGGTTCATCGTCGCTGGTTTAGTTTGGTTTGGTTTGCTCAATTTGAAACCAGTTTGAGTCGGTTCAAACCGTGCCGACCCCTAGCTCCCGCTCCGTTAAGATGGCGAGATGTTGACTACCTCGCCTGGTGTGCAGGAGGTCGTGGGTTCCATCCCGACCCTGACGCCTGCTGCTGTATATTTGGAGTTTGCATGTCTCTCTCTCATCATCATCACGATGGCTAGGAAATGTTAACTACCTC
This sequence comes from Lethenteron reissneri, assembly GCF_015708825.2. NCBI lineage: Eukaryota > Metazoa > Chordata > Hyperoartia > Petromyzontiformes > Petromyzontidae > Lethenteron > Lethenteron reissneri. The sequence continues at coordinate 3,590 of NW_026892035.1, forward strand.
GCCTGGTGTACAGGAGGTCGTGGGTTCGATCCTGACCCTGTGACACCTGCTGCTGTATATTTGGAGTTTGCATGTCTCTCTCCCCGCGGTCGCGTGGATTTTTCTCCGGTTCCTTCGTTTTTTTCCCCTCCACGTAACTTGAAATCAACGTCGCCATGCGTTTAGGGTATTTGACTGCCTTACAGTTGCACGCGATGTTGGTGACCCACTTGGTGGAGCTATCATCCGTGATGGTCAGGTCGCTTCTGACGAAGAGCTGCACGTAGCCTTACCTGGTACAATGCAAAAAAAATAGTTTATAGTTTAGTAGAATAACAAAGGTTGAGTTTGATGCTTGATCCCCGCTCGCCGTCCCGTCGAGGCATGAAGCGGCCTTCCCTCATTTCCGCTTAGCTTCTCTCCAGATCATCGCGATATATCCACTGCTGGATGAAGTTCAGCGTTGTTGTGTCATGTGCCTGCGTGTATTCTCTAATCCACGCGTCCCTGTGTGCATCCGTCCCTGTGTGCCTCTGTGTGTGTCCCCGTGTCTCCCTTCCCTCTCCACATGTCTCCTCCATGTGCCTCTCCATCTCCATGTCCAGTGTCTCATTGTGTCTCTCCCCCCGTCTCCCCGCGTCTCATCGTGTCTCCGCGTGCCTCCCCGTATCTCATCGTGTCTCCGCGTCTCCCCGTATCTCATCGTGTCTCCCCGTGTCTCATCGTGTCTCGCGTGTCTCCCCGTGTCTCATTGTGTCTCCCCGTGTCTCATTGTGTCTCCCGGTGTCTCCCCGCGTCTAATCGTGTCTCCCCGCGTGTCTCCCCGCGTGTCTCCCCGCGTGTCTCCCCGCGTGTCTCCCCGCGTGTCTCCCCGCGTGTCTCCCCGCGTGTCTCCCCGCTCCCGTGTCTCCCCGCGTGTCCAGGTACTGGGACGCAGAGCTGCGGAGGGCCACGGCCCGGGGTTGCAGCCCGAGTCTCACCAAGGCGCTGTGGCGCTGCTACTGGAGACGCTACGCGCTGCTGGGCATCTTCACCCTGATGGAGGTCCTCCCTCCCTCCCTGTGCACGCACACACAGAGATGCAGAGAGAGAGATGCAGAGAGAGAGATTCAGAGAGAAAGATGCAGAGAGACATGCAGAGAGATTCAGAGAGAGATGCAGAGAGACATGCAGAGAGATTCAGAGAGAGAGATTCAGAGAGAGATTCAGAAAGAGATGCAGAGAGAGAGATTCATAGATAGAGATGCAGAGAGAAACGCACATACATAGACATAACAGACTGTAGGGGCAAGTGCTGTTAGCGAGCACCGATGAAGGCCGGAACGGCACTCGAGGGGGTGGGTGGCCAGCACCACGCCCGACCACCTTTGTCTCCCTAAAGGCAATATTTACGCATTGCACCAGGTACTATTTGAGGCTGAGTCGACCTAGGGGAGGCCCAGGACCGATTCAGATCATCGTCACTGGTGTTGGCTGTGAGCGGGAAACGAACTTGGTTGCCGGGTTCGTAGCGCAGCGTCACGCTAACCGCTGAACGGCCGTTCCCTACATGCACACACACACACAAAAACAACAACACAGCCGCCATTCGCCACTAAGTGACGGTGACGCCACCACGGCGCCTGTGCCAGACCAGGTGCACTTTGAGGCCACGTGAAGTGTTGAAGGCTTCGCTGACAGGAGGTCTCGGGACAGACGCAGGTGCCATGGGTTGGCAGACTTGAGACGACTTGCAGATACACCACTTTGCCAACTTTTATTGCTTTTTATCCGCCCGGCGCTCAGCTGTTGTTGTGAGCGCCGCTCCTTTGCCCTCCGCTGTTGTTGGAGGGCGACTGCCTCCAACTTCCCGGTAGCAGCAGCAGCAGCGTGCATCCCTCTACATTTGAGAAGTGCTCTTCCCGGCCATTTTGCGAACAAAGCAGTGGGTCACCTTACCTGCCGACTGGGCAGTCGGCTCCGGTGACACTGGACCAGGAGCTGACGCGTCACCAACGCTCGCGGCACCTGTGCGCTCCCCCAGCCGCCCTTGAGTGAGCCTCCCGCACCTCGCTCACACTTCCAGAGCGAGCCTCCCGCTCCTCGCTCACACATCCTGAGCGAGCCTCCCGCACCTCGCTCACACACCCTGAGCGAGCCTCCCGCAGCTCGCTCACACTTCCTGAGCGAGCCTCCCGCACCTCGCTCACACATCCTGAGCGAGCCTCCCGCACCTCGCTCACACTTCCTGAGCGAGCCTCCCGCACCTCGCTCACACTTCCTGAGCGAGCCTCCCGCACCTCGCTCACACACCCTGAGCGAGCCTCCCGCACCTCGCTCACACACCCTGAGCGAGCCTCCCGCTCCTCGCTCACACATCCTGAGTGAGCCTCCCGCTCCTCGCTCACACATCCTGAGCGAGCCTCCCGCAGCTCGCTCACACATCCTGAGCGAGCCTCCCGCTCCTCGCTCACACATCCTGAGCGAGCCTCCCGCTCCTCGCTACACATCCTGAGCGAGCCTCCCGCCCTCGCTCACACATCCCTGAGCGAGCTCTCCCGCACCTCGCTCACACATCCTGAGCGAGCCTCCCGCTCCTCGCTCACACATCCTGAGCGAGCCTCCCGCACCTCGCTCACCACCCTGAGCGAGTCTCCCGCACCTCGCTCACACACCCTGAGCGAGTCTCCCGCACCTCGCTCACACATCCTGAGCGAGCCTCCCGCTCCTCGCTCACACATCCTGAGCGAGCCTCCCGCACCTCGCTCACACATCCTGAGCGAGCCTCCCGCTCCTCGCTCACACATCCTGAGCGAGCCTCCCGCACCTCGCTCACACACCCTGAGCGAGTCTCCCGCACCTCGCTCACACACCCTGAGCGAGCCTCCCGCACCTCGCTCACACATCCTGAGCGAGCCTCCCGCGCCTCGCTCACACACCCTGAGCGAGTCTCCCGCACCTCGTCACACATCCTGAGCGAGCCTCCCGCTCCTCGCTCACACACACCCTGAGCGAGTCTCCCGCACCTCGCTCACACATCCTGAGCGAGCCTCCCGCACCTCGCTCACACACCCTGAGCGAGCCTCCCGCAGCTCGCTCACACATCCTGAGCGAGCCTCCCGCTCCTCGCTCACACACCCTGAGCGAGCCTCCCGCACCTCACTCACACATCCTGAGCGAGCCTCCCGCACCTCGCTCACACACCCTGAGCGAGCCTCCCGCACCTCGCTCACACATCCTGAGGGAGCCTCCCGCACCTCGCTCACACATCCTGACGAGCCTCCCGCACCTCGCTCACACACCCTGAGCGAGCCTCCCGCAGCTCGCTCACACATCCTGAGCGAGCCTCCCGCTCCTCGCTCACACACCCTGAGCGAGCCTCCCGCACCTCGCTCACACATCCTGAGCGAGCCTCCCGCACCTCGCTCACACATCCTGAGCGAGCCTCCCGCGCCTCGCTCACACATCCCTGAGCGAGCCTCCCGCACCTTGCTCACACATCCTGAGCGAGCCTCCCGCACCTCGCTCACACTTCCTGAGCGAGCCTCCCGCACCTCGCTCACACACCCTGAGCGAGCCCCCGCAGCTCGCTCACACACCCTGAGCGAGCCTCCCGCACCTCGCTCACACACCCTGAGCGAGCCTCCCGCTCCTCGCTCACACATCCTGAGTGAGCCTCCCGCTCCTCGCTCACACATCCTGAGCGAGCCTCCCGCAGCTCGCTCACACATCCTGAGCGAGCCTCCCGCTCCTCGCTCACACATCCTGAGCGAGCCTCCTCCCGCTCCTCGCTCACACATCCTGACGAGCCTCCTGCGCCTCGCTCACACATCCCTGAGCGAGCCTCCCGCACCTCGCTCACACATCCTGAGCGAGCCTCCCTCCCTCGCTCACACATCCTGAGCGAGCCTCCCGCACCTCGCTCACACACCCTGAGCGAGTCTCCCGCACCTCGCTCACACACCCTGAGCGAGTCTCCCGCACCTCGCTCACACATCCTGAGCGAGCCTCCCGCTCCTCGCTCACACATCCTGAGCGAGCCTCCCGCACCTCGCTCACACATCCTGAGCGAGCCTCCCGCTCCTCGCTCACACATCCTGAGCGAGCCTCCCGCACCTCGCTCACACACCCTAGCGAGTCTCCCGCACCTCGATCACACATCCTGAGCGAGCCTCCCGCTCCTCGCTCACACATCCTGAGCGAGTCTCCCGCACCTCGCTCACACATCCTGAGTGAGCCTCCCGCGCCTCGCTCACACACCCTGAGCGAGTCTCCCGCACCTCGCTCACACATCCTGAGCGAGCCTCCCGCTCCTCGCTCACACACCCTGAGCGAGTCTCCCGCACCTCGCTCACACATCCTGAGCGAGCCTCCCGCTCCTCGCTCACACATCCTGAGCGAGCCTCCCGCACCTCGCTCACACATCCTGAGCGAGCCTCCCGCTCCTCGCTCACACATCCTGAGCGAGCCTCCCGCGCCTCGCTCACACACCCTGAGCGAGTCTCCCGCCCTCGCTCACACATCCTGAGCGAGCCTCCCGCCCTCGCTCACACATCCTGAGCGAGCCCCCCACCTCGCTCACACACCCTGAGGAGCCTCCCAGCCTCGCTCACACCCTGAGCGAGCCTCCCGCACCTCGCTCACACATCCTGAGCGAGCCTCCCGCTCCTCGCTCACACACCCTGACGAGTCTCCCGCACCTCGCTCAACATCCTGAGCGAGCCTCCCGCCTCGCTCACACACCCTGAGCGAGCCTCCCGCAGCTCGCTCACACATCCTGAGCGAGCCTCCCGCTCCTCGCTCACACACCCTGAGCGAGCCTCCCTCACCTCTCACACATCCTGAGCGAGCCTCCCGCTCCTCGCTCACACATCCTGAGCGAGTCTCCCGCACCTCGCTCACACACCCTGAGTGAGCCTCCCGCGCCTCGCTCACACACCCTGAGCGAGTCCTCCCCGCACCTCGCTCACATCCTGAGCGAGCCTCCCGCTCCTCGCTCACACACCCTGAGCGAGTCTCCCGCACCTCGCTCACACATCCTGAGCGAGCCTCCCGCTCCTCGCTCACACATCCTGAGCGAGCCTCCGCACCTCGCTCACACATCCTGAGCGAGCCTCCCGCTCCTCGCTCACACATCCTGAGCGAGCCTCCCGCGCCTCGCTCACACACCCTGAGTGAGCCTCCCGCGCCTCGCTCACACACCTGAGCGAGCCTCCCGCACCTCGCTCACACATCCTGAGCGAGCCTCCCGCTCCTCGCTCACACACCCTGAGCGAGTCTCCCGCACCTCGCTCACACATCCTGAGCGAGCCTCCCGCTCCTCGCTCACACATCCTGATCGAGCCTCCCGCCTCGCTCACACATCCTGAGCGAGCCTCCCGCTCCTCGCTCACACATCCTGAGCGAGCTCCCGCGCCTCGCTCACACACCTGAGAGAGTCCCGCACCTCGCTCACACATCCTGAGCGAGCCTCCCGCTCCTCGCTCACACATCCTGAGCGAGTCTCCCGCACCTCGCTCACACCCTGAGTGAGCCTCCCGCGCCTCGCTCACACACCCTGAGCGAGTCTCCCCACCTCGCTCACACATCCTGAGCGAGCCTCCCGCTCCTCGCTCACACACCCTGAGCGAGTCTCCCGCACCTCGCTCACACACCCTGAGTGAGCCTCCCACGCCTCGCTCACACCCCTGAGCGAGCCTCCCGCACCTCGCTCACACATCCTGAGCGAGCCTCCCGCTCCTCGCTCACACACCCTGAGCGTCTCCTGCACCTCGCTCACACATCCTGAGCGAGCCTCCCGCACCTCGCTCACACACCTGAGCGAGCCTCCCGCAGCTCGCTCACACACGAGCGACTCCGCTCCCTCGCTCACACCCTGAGAGCCTCCCGCACCTCGCTCAACATCCTGAGCGAGCCTCCCGCACCTCGCTCACACACCCTGAGCGAGCCTCCCGCACCTCGCTCACACATCCTGAGGGGCCTCCCGCACCTCGCTCACACACCCTGAGCGAGCCTCCCGCAGCTCGCTCACACATCCTGAGCGAGCCTCCGCTCCTCGCTCACACACCCTGAGCGAGCCTCCCGCACCTCGCTCACATCCTGAGCGAGCCTCCGCGCCTCGCTCACACATCCTGAGCGAGCCTCCCGCGCCTCGCTCACACATCCTGAGCGAGCCTCCCGCACCTCGCTCACACATGAGCGAGCCTCCCGAGCCTCGCTCACACATCCTGAGCGAGCCTCCCGCACCTCGCTCACACATCCTGAGCGAGCCTCCCGCTCCTCGCCACACATCCTGAGCGAGCCTCCCGCACCTCGCTCACACACCCTGAGCGAGTCTGCCGCACCTCGCACACCTGAGCGAGTCTCCCGCACCTCGCTCACACATCCTGAGCGAGCCTCCCGCTCCTCGCTCACACATCCTGAGCGAGCCTCCCGCACCTCTGCCACACATCCTGAGCGAGCCTCCCGCTCCTCGCTCACACATCCTGAGCGAGCCTCCCGCACCTCGCTCACACACCCTGAGCGAGTCTCCGCACCTCGCTCACACATCCTGAGCGAGCCTCCCGCTCCTCGCTCACACATCCTGAGCGAGTTCCCGCACCTCGCTCACACACCTGAGTGAGCCTCCGCGCCTCGCTCACACACCCTGAGCGAGTCCTCCCGCACCTCGCTCACACATCCTGAGCGAGCCTCCCGTCCTCGCTCACACACCTGAGCGAGTCTCCCGCACTCGCTCACACATCCTGAGCGAGTCCCGCTCCTGCTCACACATCCTGAGCGAGCCTCCCGCTCGCTCACACATCCTGAGCGAGCCTCCCGCTCCTCGCTCACACATCCTGAGCGAGCCTCCCGCGCCTCGCTCACACACCCTGAGCGAGTCTCCCGCACCTCGCTCACACATCCTGAGCGAGCCTCCCGCTCCTCGCTCACACACTGAGCGAGTCTCCCGCACCTCGCTCACACACCTGAGTGAGCCTCCCGCGCCTCGCTCACACACCCTGAGCGAGTCTCCCGCACCTCGCTCACACATCCTGAGCGAGCCTCCCGCTCCTCGCTCACA
>NW_026892036.1:0-10890 GCF_015708825.2 Lethenteron reissneri
GTGGGGGGTGAGTGGGGTGTGTGGGGTGGTGGTGGTGGTGGGTGGGGGGGTGGTGGGGTGTGTGGGGGTGGTGGTGGTGGTGGGTGGGGGGGGTGGTGAGGGTGGGGGGTGGTGGTGGTGGTGGTGGGGGGGTGGTGGGGGTGTGTGGGGTGGGGTGGTGGTGGGTGGGGGGGTGGTGGGGGGTGTGGGTGGTGGTGGGGGGGGTGGGGGGTGGTGGTGTGTGGGGGTGGTGGGTGGTGGTGGTGGTGGGTGGGGGGGTGAGTGAGGGTGGTGGGGTGGTGGTGGTGGTGGGTGGGGGGGTGGTGGGGTGTGGGGGTGGTGGTGGTGGTGGTGGTGGGGGGGGGGGTGGTGAGGGTGTGTGGGGTGGTGGTGGTGGGGGTGGGGGGGTGAGTGGGGTGTGTGGGGGGGTGGTGGTGGTGGGTGGGGGGTGGTGGGGTGTGGGGGGTGGGGTGGGGGGTGGGGGGGGGTGGTGGAGGTGTGTGGGTAGTGGTGGTGGTGGTGGGGGGGTGGTGGGGTGTGTGTGGGTGGTGGTGGTGGGGGTGGGGGGGGGTGGGGTGTGTGTGGGGTGGGGTGGTGGGGGTGGGGGGGGTGGTGTGGGGTGTGTGGGGTGGTGGGGTGGTGGGGTGGGTGGGGGGGTGGTGTGGGGGTGTGTGGGGTGGTGGTGGTGGTGGGTGGGGGGGTGGTGAGGGTGGTGGGGTGGTGGTGGTGGTGGTGGGTGGGGGGGGTGGTGGGGTGTGTGGGGTGGTGGTGGTGGTGGTGGGTGGGGGGGTGGTGGGGTGGGGGGTGGGGTGTGGTGGTGGTGGGGGGGTGGTGGGGTGTGTGGTGGGGTGGTGGTGGTGGGTGGGGGGGGTGAGGTGGGGTGTGTGGGGTGGGGGTGGTGGTGGGTGGGGGGTGGTGAGGGTGTGTGGGTGGGGTGGTGGTGGGTGGGGGGGTGGTGAGGGTGGTGGGGTGGGGGTGGTGGTGGGGGGGGGGGGTGGTGAGGGTGGTGGGGTGGTGGTGGTGGTGGGTGGGGGGGTGGTGGGGGTGTGTGGGGGGTGGTGGTGGGGGGGGTGGGGGTGTGGGGGTGGTGGGGGTGGTGGTGGTGTGGTGGGGGGTGGTGGTGGGGGTGGGGGGTGGTGGTGGTGGTGGTGGGTGGGGGGGGTGGTGGTGGTGGGGTGGTGGTGGGGTGGTGGTGGGGGGGGGTGGTGGGGTGTGTGGGGTGGTGGTGGTGGGGGGTGGGGGGGGGTGGTGGGGTGTGTGGGGGTGTGGTGGTGGTGGGTGGGGGGGTGGTGGGGTGGTGGTGGGGTGGTGGTGGTGGTGGGTGGGGGTGTGGTGGGTGTGGTGGGGTGGTGGTGGTGGGTGGGGGGGTGGTGGGTGTGTGGGGTGGTGGTGGTGGTGGGGTGGGGGGTGGTGGGGTGTGTGGGGGTGGTGGTGGTGGTGGGTGGGGGGGTGGTGAGGGTGTGTGGGGTGGTGGTGGTGGTGGTGGGGGGGTGAGTGGGGTGTGTGTGGGGTGGTGGTGGTGGTGGGTGGTGGGGGTGGTGGGGGGTGGGGGTGGTGGGGGTGGTGGGGGGTGGGGGGGTGGTGGGGTGTGGGGGTGGTGGTGGTGGGGGGTGGGGGGGTGGTGGGGTGTGTGTGGGGTGGTGGTGGTGGTGGGTGGGGGGGTGAGTGGGGTGTGGGTGGTGGTGGTGGTGGTGGGTGGGGGGGGTGTGGGGTGTGTGGGGTGGTGGTGGTGGGGGGGGGGGGTGGTGGGGGTGTGTGTGGTGGTGGTGGTGGTGGTGGGTGGGGGGGTGGTGGGGTGTGTGGGGTGGTGGTGGTGGTGGTGGGTGGGGGGGTGGTGGGGTGGTGGGGTGGTGGGTGGGGGGGTGAGTGGGGTGTGGTGGGGTGGTGGTGGTGGTGGTGGGTGGGGGGGGTGAGTGGGGGGTGTGGGGGTGGTGGTGGTGGGTGGTGGGGGTGGGGGGGTGGTGGGGTGTGTGGGGTGGTGGTGGTGGGTGGGAGGGTGAGTGTTTGCGTGCGTGCGGGTTTGGGGGGTGTGAATTTGTCTTTCTGCTTGTGGGTGAAAGTAAATATGCATGTTGGACTTCTTTTGCACAGTACGTAGCCAACCGTCCTAATCGGAGGTGTGTGTGTGTGTTAGGATGGTTGCGTGTATGTCTTTGCGTGGGTTTCTGTGTGTGTATGTGGGTTTATGTGTGTGTGTGTGTGGGTTTCTGTGTGTGTATGTGGAGTTTCTGTGTGTGTGTGGGTTTCTGTGTGTGTGGTGTTTCTGTGTGTGTGTGGGTTTCGGTTTCTGTGTGTGTATGTGAGTTTCTGTGTGTGGGGGGGAGTTTCTGTGTGTGTGTGGGGTTTCTGTGTGTGTGTGGGTTTCTGTGTGTGTGTGGGTTTATGTGTGTGTGTGTGGGGGAGTTTCTGTGTGTGTGTGTGGGTTTCTGTGTGTGTGTGTGTGTGGGTTTGTGTGTGTGTGGAGGGGGGAGGGGGGTGTTTGCTAGGTCCACTCAGCCTCAAATGAGTACCTGGTGCGGTGTGTAGTAAACATCGCCACTGGGGAGACAAAGGCGGTCGGGCGTGGTGCTGGCCACCCACCCCCTCGTGTGCCGTTTTGACCTTCATAGGTTGCTACTCGCTAAAAGCACTTTCCACAAAAGTCTGTGAAGGCTACACGGGGGATCTTTGTTTGCTGTTGGCATGTACGTGGTTTTGCGTGGGTGTGTGTATGTAATATGGGTCTCTATATGAGACTGTGGATCTCCATGGGTCTCTATGTATGTCCATGTGTCTCTGTATATGCCCGTGGTACTGTGTATGTTAAACTTATTTTGTTGTGTAAGTAGCCAACAGTGCTAATCGGAGGTGTTGAATAGCGTCTCGAAATATGGGTCACCTTGTGAATCTTTGGGTTTCTATGTATGTACACGGGTCTCTATATGAGTCTACAGGTCTCTATGTATTTTCATGCGTTCTATATGAGTCTACGGGTCTCTATGTATTTACATGCGTCTCTATATGAGTCTATGGGTCTCTATATGAGTCTATGGGTCTCTGTGTATGTATGTACATGGGTCTATATGAGTCTACAGGTCTCTATGTATGTACATGCGTCTCTATATGAGTATGGGTCTCTGTGTATGTATGTGTATGCGTCTCTATATGAGTCTATGGGTCTCTGTGTATGTATGTACATGGGTCTCTATATGAGTCTATGGGTATCTGTGTATGTATGTACAAGGGTCTCTATATGAGTCTATGTGTGTGTATGTTGATGGGTCTCTATATGAGTATATGTGTATGTATGTTGTTTGTCTCTATATGAGTCTATGGGTCTCTATGTATTTACATGCGTCTCTATATGAGTCTATGGGTCTCTGTGTATGTATGTACAAGGGTCTCTATACGAGTCTACAGGTCTCTATTATTACATGCGTCTCTATATGAGTATTTGTTTCTCTGTGTACGTATGTTGATGGGTCTCTATATGAGTCTATGAGTCTCTGTGTATGCATGATGTTGGTCTCTATAGAGTCTATGTGTATATATATTGATGGGTCTCTATATGAGTCTATGGGTCTCTGTGTATGTATGTACATGGGTCTCTATATGAGTCTATGAGTCTCTGTGTGTATATGTACATGGGTCTCTATATGAGTCTATGAGTCTCTGTGTGTATGTTGATGGGTCTCTATATGAGTCTATGAGTCTCTGTGTGTGTATAGATGGGTCTCTATATGAGTATTGTGTATGTTGTTGGTCTCTATATGAGTCTATGTGTATGTATGTTGATGGGTCTCTATATGAGTCTTTGTGTATGTATGATGATTGGTCTCTATATGAGTCTATGGGTCTCTGTGTATGTATGTTGTTGGTCTCTATATGAGTCTATGGGTCTCTGTGTGTGTATGTTGATGGGTCTCTATATGAGTCTATGGGTCTCTGTGTATGTATGTGTTGGTCTCTATATGAGTCTAAGTGTATGTATGTTGACGGTCTCTATATGAGTCTATGTGTATGTATGTTGATGGTCTCTATATGATTCTATGTGTATGGGTCTCTATATGAGTCTATGGGTCTCTGTATATGTATGTGTATGGGTCTCTATATGAGTCTATGTGTATGTATGTTGGGTGTCTATATGAGTCTCTGTGTATGTATGATGTTGGTCTCTATATGAGTCTATGGGTCTCTGTGTATGTATGTGTTGGTCTCTATATGAGTCTAAGTGTATGTATGTTGACGGTCTCTATATGAGTCTATGTGTATGGGTCTCTATATGAGTCTATGGGTCTCTGTATATGTATGTGTATGGGTCTCTATATGAGTCTATGTGTATGTATGTTGTTGGTGTCTATATGAGTCTCTGTGTATGTATGATGTTGGTCTCTATGAGTCTATGGGTCTCTGTGTATGTATGTTGTTGGTCTCTATATGAGTCTAAGTGTATGTATGTTGACGGTCTCTATATGAGTCTATGTGTATGGGTCTCTATATGAGTCTATGGGTCTCTGTATATGTATGTGTATGGGTCTCTATATGAGTCTCTGTGTATGTATGATGTTGGTCTCTATATGAGTCTAAGTGTATGTATGTTGACGGTCTCTATATGAGTCTATGTGTATGGGTCTCTATATGAGTCTATGGGTCTCTGTATATGTATGTGTATGGGTCTCTATATGAGTCTCTGTGTATGTATGATGTTTGTCTCTATATGAGTCTATGGGTCTCTGTGTATGTATGATGTTGGTCTCTATATGAGTCTATGGGTCTCTGTGTATGTATGATGTTGGTCTCTATATGAGTCTATGTGCATGCATATTGATGGCTCTCACTGTCAGTGGCTGGTCCAAGACATCAAAACCACTGCACACACTCGAGAACACGTTTTAATCGCGGGTGACTTGCACTCCAAGCCAGCGCTCTCGTTCAACTCTCATTCATATGCTCGGGGAGAGAGGGGGAAATAGGCAAAAATGTTTTTTTTTTTATATCTAGCAATGTGTAACAACACATCAAACGCGACCGCTTTTAAATGAATCTTTTTTTTTACGTGCGTGTGTACGTCTGATGCGCGTATATGTTTTAAAGTAAAACGTACATTTTATTTCAGGGAATTGAGTGACCGTTCAAAATGCATATTTAATGTCTGTCGAATAGAAACAGCTCAGGCTCAAGTACCACATAAATAGATCGTGAGTGAATATGTGTGTGTGTGTATGCGTGTGTGTCTGTGTATGTGGAGCGGTGGTATAGCGGTTAGCGCGCTGCGCTACGAACCTGGCGACCCGGGTTCGATTCCCGCTCACGGCCAACACCAGTGACGATTATCTGAACCGGTCCCGGGCCTCCCTAGGTCAACTCAGCTTCAAATGAGTATCTGGTGCGGTGTGTAAACATCACCACTAGGGAGACAAAGGCGGCCGGGCGTGGTGCTGGCCCACCCCCTCGTGTACCGTTCCGGCCTTCATAGGTGCTCGCTAACAGCACTTGCCCCTACTGTTTGCTCAGGCCATACAGGGGATCTTTGTCTTTGTAATGCAATACAAAAATCCCCCGCTTAGCCTTAACAGACTGTAGGGGCAAGTGCTTTTAGCGAGCAGCACCTCGTGATCAAGGTCGGGACGGCCAACACCCCAGCGGTGATGTTTACGCACCGCACCATTCACTCATTTCAGGCTGAGTCCACCTAGGGGAGGCCCAGTGCCGTTTCAGATAATCGCCACTGAGCGGGCATTGAACGGGTATTGAACTCGGGGGTGGCCAGGTGCGTGGTGCAGTGCGCTAACCGCTGCACCACCACTCCCCACAATGAGCGCACACACATGAGCCGGGGAGCGGTGGCGCAGTGGTTAGCAACACTGCGACGCGAACCCGACGATGAACCAGAACCGCCTTCGACTCGTCCTCAAACGAGCTCCTGTGTGCGGATTCGTAAACATCATCACCGGGGGAGACAAAGGCGGCCGGTGCGTGAGGTTGGCCAATACCCCAGCCACACCGACCCTTCGTGTACCCGTCCATCGGAGCTGGCTCGCTAACAGCACTTGCCCCAACAGTCTGTTGAGGCTATATAGTGTGGGTGGTGGTGGTGGTAGTGGTGGTGGTAGTGGTGGTGGTGGCGGGGTGCAATCTTTGTCTTTGTTGTTTGTGGAGTGTTGGGGGGGGGGCCTTGTAGACTCGGGCAGAGGGGGGGGGGCGAGCGGTAGAGAGACAAGAGAGGGGGGCGAGGCAACCACATACAACAAAACACATAAGAGAGGCGACGGGGCTTTTAGAGTCAGAGAGAGAGACACACACACACACACGGGGCGAGAGAGGAGAAAGAGTATGTCCGTACAGGTGTGCCTGTGTAGTGTGTGCGTTGCGTGCTACGGGTAGGTAGGGGAGGAAACGCATTACTTTATTTAATTTTTCAACGGAAAAGTAAACGGGCCGGTGTTTGCCTGCGGAAATGAGAACGCATGAAAGGCACAGGTGCTTGTGCTGCGTGTGTACGTGCGTGCGGGCGAGGAGCGGTGGCGCGGCGGTTAGCGCACTAGCGCTTGCGAGCACTGCAGCAGCAAGGGGCATATTGGAACCCTGGGTCTGGGCGCTTCCCCCGAGGTCTAATCATCGCCACTGGGGAGACAAAGGCGGCCGGGTTGTGGTGCTGGCCACCCACTCCCTCGTGTGCCGCCGTGCCCGCCTTCATAGGTGCTACTCGCTAACAGCACTTGCCCAAACAGTCCGTGGAGGCTATACGGGGGGTGCTTTGTCTTTGGGTGTGTGAGCCCTGGTCGTACAGCGTGTGATTGTGGGTTGGCTATGCTCTGTGTGACACACATTGTCAGATTTGTGTTGTTGTTGTTATTAATGTCTTTACTTTGTCAAGGTGAGAACCACCTTCTCCTTCTGTGTGTGTGTGTTTGTTGCTTGGGGTGTGAGTTGGTTGTGCACGTGTGGACCTGCTTGCAAGTGTGAAACAAAAAAAACATCACGGGGGAAACAAAGGCGGTCGGGCGCGGCACGTGACCACGCCATACCCTATCCCCGCTCACGGCCAAATACCAGTGACGATTATCTGAACCGGTTCTGGGCTTCCCCTAGGTCGACTCAGTCTCAAATGAGTACCTGGTGCGGTGTGTAAACATCGCCACTCGATAGGCAAAGGTGGCCGGGCGTGGTGCTGGCCACCCTCCCCATCATGTGTCGGCCTTCATAAGTGCTCGCTAACAGCACTTATTTTTCTTTCGCATGGCATGTAAGCAACAGTTTGTATAGATGGCATAGTTGAATGTCAAGGTCCTTCTACCAATCCAAGGCGGTAGTAGTAGCTGATGTATGAATTGCAGCGATACCGCGAGTATAGAGAGTATTTGTGTCTGTTTACTGTGTGTGCGTGTGTGTGTGGGATAGTGCGTGTGTGTGTGTGGGATAGTGTGTGTGACTCTGCGTATATGTGTGTCGTACTGCATGCCCAAGTAGCTTCTGTTTGGCCGGATAGAGGGAGCTAAACGAACACGGCACGGGCTGAAGAAGAGATGGAGCTGATGAGAAATGCCCAAGACTGGTACCAGCAGTTTCAAGATCGGCCTCTGTGGAGGAGGCTCGTGAAGGACGCTGCTGGGTCAGTTGATGGCAGTCGCCCTCCAACACAACGGAGGGCGGAGGAGCGACGCTCACAACAACGAGCGGAGCGCCGGTTGTCTAAAGCACAGCAAGTTTGGTACAGTAGGGGGCACATAGGTGGTGCATCAGCAGTCATCTCGGTCATCTCAGTCAGTCGACCCGCGGCACCTGGGTCTGCCCCGTGACCTCCTGCCAGCGGGCGTTCGACACTTCACGTGGCCTCAAGTGGCACATGGCGACGCTCACAACAACGAGCAGAGCGCTGGGCGTGTAAAACGCACCAAGCTGACACAGTGGGGAGCAGAAGTAGTACATCTGCCAGTCATATCAACCCGGCAACTCAAGGTGCCTGGCTCTGTTCTGTGATCGCCTGCTAGCAGCGAGCCTTCGACACTTCACGTGGTCTCAAAATGCACCTAGTCTGGCACAAGCGCTGTGGTCACGTCACCACAACTTGCGGATGGGTGTCCTTGTAGGTCTGTGCAATACGTATGTAATCTGCAGACGTGTCTTCATGGTACGAGCGCCGTTTTATAATTACGACAATAAAACATCGGCAGTGTATATTCATATTTTGGTTTACACACCCACACCATCAAAAATAGAAAAATAATTTAATTACTGAACTAAATTAAATGTAAAACTCGTCTCACTACTTGCTACCGCATATCCTATGCTTTTTGGCAGCCATTTTGAATTTATAGCAGTAAAGAAATGGCGGCCGATTAAAACGTGAATTGCTTCACAAATCCACAAGAGCCGCTGGATAAACCGATGAAAATGCGTAAGGAATTTCAGCGCTGAACTAAATTAGTCTGCAATGACTTTGTTCACTGCTTCTTGCCGTCACCTGTTTTCCATTTCCGATCGTTGCAACAACAACAAAAATGGCGGTCAATTAAAATGGAGGTTCACAAAACTCACAACACCACAGCGCGAAGATGACTAAAAGCCGAGAGAAACTCTAACACTGCACTAACGTAACACCGTTACGTTGTTGGGCCAACGAGACTCATAGATAGACATATACATAACGACAAGTCACAAGAGTGTGATTGTGGCAACGCAACCCAAACTATGGACCGCACAGCAAACACCCTGTGGTCTGCGGTCCATCAACGGATGTGTAGGAACAGCGGCACCACACGAACTCTCTCTCTCTCTCTTACTCTTAGTTCTTTCGGTAAAGTCACGTAGGTAAAAAATGAAATTAAAATTAATAAAAAATAATAAAAAAAATCTCTCTCTGTTGAACTACTCTCGTCATGGCAGCAGCATCAGAACCTCTACATTGGCGTAAAGCTCCTGAACATATTGCCGTTGTACGCAATAATAGAATATAATGGAATCGTTAGGCCAACGTTGGTCCAACGTTGCACGTTGACTGGGAAAATTCCCTGCTGAATATTCATTTAACTTCTGGTGCCGATTTTTCATTATTTTTTTACAGTATACCGCATGGCGTTAAAGAAATAAAACGGCGTTTATGTTATATTTTTGGTTTATAAACCAACGCGAATCACTTAGGAAACTGACGCAAATGCATCGGGGATGTAATCCCCGAGGTAAAACTGAACTCTTCAGGGATGCAATCGCCAAAGTACTTTCCGCGTCATACGCACATTACTCGCTTCAGCCATTTTGGATTTCAAACAAATAAACAAAAAATGGCAGACTGATAAAATGTGGTTTATCATCATTAGCCGCCGAGTAAATAACCCGAAATATTTATGGAATTTAATCGTACGTTCCATCCATTTTACATGTCTGGCAATGGCCTGAAATTCCAGTTCATGACCTTCCCATAACACCCGTCAATTTACGAGGCCTTGTGGTTCAACGCCCCCACCACCACCACCTCCACCTCCCAGCCATTGCAAAGCGCTAAGATACTCTTAGTTTTTTCGGCAAAGTCACGTAGGTAAAAAAATGAAATTAAAATTAATGAAAGCAATAATAAATACAATAATAAAAATCATTAAATAATAAAATGTGATTTTATTATTTTATAAAATAATAAAAATGTGATTTTTATCATTTTATTTCTATTATTATTTTTAATTTTAATTTCATTTTTTACCTACGTGACTTTATCGTAAAAACTAAGAGTATGAATCCTTACAGCCACGAAAGCTTCAAATCTAAAAGCAAACCGCTAAGTTTCGATTTAAAGCTTTCGTGACTGCAGGGATTTATCTTCTTGGTTCTTTCGGTAAAGTCACGTAGAAGGGAAGTAATAAAATAATATGTTTTATTTTTATTATTTTATTACTTCCCTTCTACGTGACTTTACCGAAAGAACCAAGAAGATCAAACCGCTAAGATTGCTTTTATTTACTTTCGGTTTTTTTTCAGAGCGGGAGGGGGGAGAGGGGTACGTGTTACATTTTCTTGACCGCGTAACAAAAAGGCTCGCAATTCTTTGTTTGTTATTTGTAAAAGTAAAATGTGACTGCTGCTGCTGCTGCTATTTTCCGTTTGTGACACTCGTTCCGGATCGCGGGGAGTTTAAATTTGTTTCACCAATTTCACGGTGTCGGAATGGCGTGGAACGAGGTGGCTGAGCATCTGGGAAAGAATGAGTCGCGTTCTTTCGTGATGGCTTTTGCCGCTGGATAGGAATTTAAAGGGGTGGGGGGGGGGGAGCTTTTTGAACAAATAGCTACGTAGTTCTTTTGTTGTCAAATCATTGGGACAGAACAGCTCCACCGTTAGGAAGAGAATGGCTGAGTGCTCTTATGAGAACCGACTGCTATTACTCATTTTTTTTTACTGTTTAGGGAAGACACGTGCGTTTGCCTGTGCAATGCTTCTAAACGAGGGTATCTTCTTACATTAGTTATGACATTTTCAAATGCTGCCTTTTAATTGGTGGGAGATCTAAGCTCAACCAAACAGGCCCTCAAGGACACCATTAGGCTTTGTGAAGCATGCGTGTCAATCCCGGTTTGAGCCCAATGTAGTGAACCACGTCATTTACACAGGCAAATATAAATGTTCCCTGTATAGCTTTTATTACGCATTGGCGAAGGGGGTTGAGGCTGATTGGACGAGAGGACCGATTTTAACCGGGAAATCAAACTCGGTCACCACACAGACACACAGCACGCTAACCACTGTGCCACCGCTCCTAACAAAGACAGGGCTTAACAGACTATTGGAGCAAGTGCTGCTAGCGAGCACCTATGTAGACCGTGGCAGTTTACGAGGGGGTAGGTCTGGCCAGCACCACACCCGACCGCCTTTGTCTCCCCAAAATGTTGATGCTCATTTAAGGCTGAGTCGACCTAGGGGATGTTTAGGACAGGCACCGTATAA
>NW_026892037.1:0-29163 GCF_015708825.2 Lethenteron reissneri
TTTCGTACAGGATTTCGAACGGGATTTCGATGTTCTAACGGGATTTCGTACGGGATGTCCCCTATTTCGTAACGGGGATGTCGAACGGGATATTTTGTAAGGGATTTCGAGTTCGTAACAGGATTTCGGATGGGATTTCGATTTCAGACGGGATTATTTCGTACGGGATTTCGTATGGGATTTCGATTTCCTAGGGATTTCGTACGGGATTTTCGATTTCGTATCGGGATTTTGTAAGGGATTTCTATTTCGTACGGGATTTCTGACGGGATTTCCAACGGGATTTCGATTTCCTACGGGATTTCGTACGGGATTTTGTATGGGATTTCGTACAGGATTTTGTACGGGATTTCGGACGGGATTTTGGACGGGATTTCCTATGGGATTTCGTACAGGATTTCGATTTCGTACGGGATTTCAGACGGGATTTTCGATTTTGTACGGGATTTCGGACGGGATTTCGTACAGGATTTCGTACGGGATTTCGTACGGGATTTCGGACTGGATTTCGGACGCGATTTGGGATGGGATTTGGGACGGGATTTCGGACAGGATTTCGGACGGGATTTCGGACGGGATTTCGGACGGGATTTATATTTCGGACGAGATTTCGTATGAGATTTCGTACGGGATTTCGATTTCGTATGGGATTTCGTATGGGATTTCGTACGGGATTTCGATTTCGTACGGGATTTCGATTTTGTATGGATTTCGATTTCGTACGGGATTTCGGACGGGATTTCGGACGGGATTTCGGACTGGATTTCGTACAGGATTTCGTACGGGATTTCTTACGGGATATCGGACTGGATTTCGGACCGGATTTCGGTGGGGATTTTGTACTGGATTTCGGACGGGATTTCGGACGGGATTTCGGACGGGATTTCTGACGGTATTTCGGACGGGATTTCGGACGGGATTTTGGACGAGATTTCAGACGTGATTTCGGACTGGATTTCGGACGGGATTTCGGACGGGATTTCGATTTTGTACAGGATTTCGTACGCGATTTCGATTTCGTACGGGATTTCGTACGGGATTTCGTACAGGATTTCGATTTTGTACGGGATTTCGGACTGGATTTCATACAGGATTTCGTACGGGATTTCGTACGGGATTTCGGACGGGATTTCCGATAGGATTTCAGACAGGATTTCGGACGGGATTTCGATTTCGTACAGGATTTCGTACGGGATTTTGTATGGGATTTCGTACAGGATTTTGTACGGGATTTCGGACGGGATTTTGGACGGGATTTCCTATGGGATTTCGTACAGGATTTCGATTTCGTACGGGATTTCAGACGGGATTTCGATTTTGTAAGGGATTTCGGACTGGATTTCGTACAGGATTTTGTACGGGATTTCGTACGGGATTTCGGACTGGATTTCGGACGCGATTTGGGTTGGAATTTGGGACGGGATTTCGGACAGGATTTCGGATGGGATTTCGGACGGGATTTCGGACGGGATTTATATTTCGAATGGGATTTCGTATGGGATTTCGTACGGGATTTCGATTTCGTATGGGATTTCGTATGGGATTTCGTACGGGATTTCGATTTCGTACGGGATTTCGATTTTGTATGGATTTCGATTTCGTACGGGATTTCGGACGGGATTTCGGACGGGATTTCAGACTGGATTTCGTACAGGATTTCGTACGGGATTTCTTACGGGATATCGGACTGGATTTCGGACCGGATTTCGGAGGGGATTTTGTACGGGATTTCGGACGGGATTTCGGACGGGATTTCGGACGGGATTTCGGACGGTATTTCGGACGGGATTTCGGACGGGATTTGGACGAGATTTCAGACGTGATTTCGGACTGGATTTCGGACAGGATTTCGGACGGGATTTCGATTTTGTACAGGATTTCGTACGGGATTTCGATTTCGTACGGGATTTCGTACGGGATTTCGTACAGGATTTCGATTTTGTACGGGATTTCGGACTGGATTTCATACAGGATTTCGTACGGGATTTCGTACGGGATTTCGGACGGGATTTCCGATAGGATTTCAGACAGGATTTCGGACGGGATTTCGATTTCGTACAGGATTTTGTACGGGATTTCGGACGGGATTTCGATTTTGTACGGGATTTCGGACTGGATTTCGTACAGGATTTCGTGCGGGATTTCGTAAGGGATTTCGTACGGGTTTTCTGAAGGATTTCAGACGGGATTTCGGCCGGGATTTCGGACGGGATTTCGGACGGGATTTTGGACGGGATTTCGGATGGGATTTTGGATGGGATTTCGGACGGGATTTCGATTTCGGACGGGATTTCGTATGGGATTTCGAACGGGCTTTCGATTTCGTACGGGATTTCGATTTCGTACGGGATTTCGATTTTGTACGGGATTTCGATTTTGTACGGGATTTCGGACTGGATTTCGGACGCGATTTCGGACGGGATTTCGGACGGGATTTCGTACGGGATTTCGGACGGGATTTCGGACGGGATTTCGGACGGGATTTCGAACGGGATTTCGGATGGGATTTCGATTTCGGACGGGATTTCGTACGGGATTTCGATTTCGTACGGGATTTCGAACGGGATTTCGATTTCGTACGGGATTTCGTACGGGATTTCTATTTCGTACGGGATGTCGAACGGGATTTTGTAAGGGATTTCGATTTCGTACAGGATTTCGGACGGGATTTCGATTTCAGACGGGATTTCGTACGGGATTTCGTATGGGATATCGATTTCCTACGCGATTTCGTACGGGATTTCGATTTCGTACGGGATTTCGTACGGGATTTCGTATAGGATTTCGGACGGGATTTCGGACGGGATTTTGTATGGGATTTCTTACGGGATTTCGTACTGGATTTCGTACGAGATTTCGGACGGGATTTCGGACGGGATTTCGGACGGGATTTCGAACGGGATTTCGGATGGGATTTCGATTTCGGACGGGATTTCGTACGGGATTTTGATTTCGTACAGGATTTCGAACGGGATTTCGATTTCGTACAGGATTTCGTACGGGATTTCTATTTCGTACGGGATGTCGAACGGGATTTTGTAAGGGATTTCGATTTCGTACAGGATTTCGGACGGGATTTCGATTTCAGACGGGATTTCGTACGGGATTTCGTATGGGATATCGATTTCCTACGGGATTTCGTACGGGATTTCGATTTCGTACGGGATTTTGTAAGGGATTTCTATTTCGTACGGGATTTCTGACGGGATTTCCAACGGGATTTCGATTTCCTACGGGATTTCGTACGGGATTTCGATTTCGTACGGGATTTCGTACGGGATTTTGTATGGGATTTAGTACAGGATTTCGTACGGGATTTCGGACGGGATTTTGGACGGGATTTCCTATGGGATTTCGTACGGGATTTCGATTTCGTACGGGATTTCAGACGGGATTTCGATTTTGTAAGGGATTTCGGACTGGATTTCGTACAGGATTTCGTACGGGATTTCGTACGGGATTTCGGACTGGATTTCGGACGCGATTTGGGATGGGATTTGGGACGGGATTTCGGACAGGATTTCGTACGGAATTTCGGACGGGATTTCAGACGGGATTTCGGACGAGATTTCGAGCGGGATTTCGGATGGGATTTCGATTTCGGACGGGATTTCGTACGGGATTTCGATTTCGTACGGGATTTTGAACGGGATTTCGATTTCGTACGGGATTTCGTACGGGATTTCTATTTCGTACGGGATGTCGAACGGGATTTTGTAAGGGATTTCGATTTCGTACAGGATTTCGGACGGGATTTCGATTTCAGACGGGATTTCGTACGGGATTTCGTATGGGATTTCGATTTCCTACAGGATTTCGTACGGGATTTTGATTTCGTACGGGATTTTGTTAGGGATTTCTATTTCGTACGGGATTTCTGACGGGATTTCCAACGGGATTTCGATTTCCTACGGGATTTCGTACGGGATTTCGATTTCGTACAGGATTTCGTACGGGATTTTGTATGGGATTTCGTACAGGATTTTGTACGGGATTTCGGATGGGATTTTGGACGGGATTTCCTATGGGATTTCGTACAGGATTTCGATTTCGTACGGGATTTCAGACGGGATTTCGATTTTGTAAGGGATTTCGGACTGGATTTCGTACAGGATTTCGTACGGGATTTCGTACGGGATTTCGGACTGGATTTCGGACGCGATTTGGGTTGGGATTTGGGACGGGATTTCGGACAGGATTTCGGATGGGATTTCGGACGGGATTTCGGATGGGATTTATATTTCGAATGGGATTTCGTATGGGATTTCGTACGGGATTTCGATTTCGTATGGGATTTCGTATGGGATTTCGTACGGGATTTCGATTTCGTACGGGATTTCGATTTTGTATGGAGTTCGATTTCGTACGGGATTTCGGACGGGATTTCGGACGGGATTTCAGACTGGATTTCGTAAAGGATTTCGTACGGGATTTCTTACGGGATATCGGACTGGATTTCGGACCGGATTTCGGAGGGGATTTTGTACGGGATTTCGGACGGGATTTCGGACGGGATTTCGGACGGGATTTCGGACGGTATTTCGGACGGGATTTCGGACGGGATTTTGGACGAGATTTCAGACGTGATTTCGGACTGGATTTCGGACAGGATTTCGGACGGGATTTCGATTTTGTACAGGATTTCGTACGGGATTTCGATTTCGTACGGGATTTCGTACGGGATTTCGTACAGGATTTCGATTTTGTACGGGATTTCGGACTGGATTTCATACAGGATTTCGTACGGGATTTCGTACGGGATTTCGGACGGGATTTCCGATAGGATTTCAGACAGGATTTCGGACGGGATTTCGATTTCGTACAGGATTTTGTACGGGATTTCGGACGGGATTTCGATTTTGTACGGGATTTCGGACTGGATTTCGTACAGGATTTCGTGCGGGATTTCGTAAGGGATTTCGTACGGGTTTTCTGAAGGATTTCGGACGGGATTTCGGCCGGGATTTCGGACGGGATTTCGGACGGGATTTTGGACGGGATTTCGGACGGGATTTCGGATGGGATTTTGGATGGGATTTCGGACGGGATTTCGATTTCGGACGGGATTTCGTATGGGATTTCGAACGGGCTTTCGATTTCGTACGGGATTTCGATTTCGTACGGGATTTCGATTTTGTACGGGATTTCGATTTTGTACGGGATTTCGGACTGGATTTCGGACGCGATTTCGGACGGGATTTCGGACGGGATTTCGTACGGGATTTCGGACGGGATTTCGGACGGGATTTCGGACGGGATTTCGAACGGGATTTCGGATGGGATTTCGATTTCGGACGGGATTTCGTACGGGATTTCGATTTCGTACGGGATTTCGAACGGGATTTCGATTTCGTACAGGATTTCGTACGGGATTTCTATTTCGTACGGGATGTCGAACGGGATTTTGTAAGGGATTTCGATTTCGTACAGGATTTCGGACGGGATTTCGATTTCAGACGGGATTTCGTACGGGATTTCGTATGGGATTTCGATTTCCTACGGGATTTCGTACGGGATTTCGATTTCGTACGGGATTTTGTAAGGGATTTCTATTTCGTACGGGATTTCTGACGGGATTTCTAACGGGATTTCGATTTCCTACGGGATTTCGTACGGGATTTCGATTTCGTACGGGATTTCGTACGGGATTTTGTATGGGATTTCGTACAGGATTTCGTACGGGATTTTGGACGGGATTTTGGACGGGATTTCCTATGGGATTTCGTACGGGATTTCGATTTCGTACGGGATTTCAGACGGGATTTCGATTTTGTAAGGGATTTCGGACTGGATTTCGTACAGGATTTCGTACGGGATTTCGGACTGGATTACGGACGCGATTTGGGATGGGATTTGGGACGGGATTTTGGACAGGATTTCGTACGGAATTTCGGACGGGATTTCAGACGGGATTTCGGACGAGATTTCGAGCGGGATTTCGGATGGGATTTCGATTTCGGACGGGATTTCGTACGGGATTTCGGACTGGATTTCGGACGCGATTTGGAATGGGATTTGGGACGGGATTTCGGACAGGATTTCGTACGGGATTTCGGACGGGATTTCGGACGGGATTTCGGGCGGGATTTCGGACGGGATTTAGAACGGGATTTCGGATGGGATTTCGATTTCGGACGGGATTTCGTACGGGATTTCGATTTCGTACGGGATTTCGAACGGGATTTCGATTTCATACGGGATTTCGTACGGGATTTCTATTTCGTACGGGATGTCGAACGGGATTTTGTAAGGGATTTCGATTTCGTACAGGATTTCGGATGGGATTTCGATTTCAGACGGGATTTCGTACGGGATTTCGTATGGGATTTCGATTTCCTACGGGATTTCGTACGGGATTTCGATTTCGTACGGGATTTTGTAAGGGATTTCTATTTCGTACGGGATTTCTGACGGGATTTCCAACGGGATTTCGATTTCCTACGGGATTTCGTACGGGATTTCGATTTCGTACAGGATTTCGTACGGGATTTTGTATGGGATTTTGTACAGGATTTTGTACGGGATTTCGGACGGGATTTTGGACGGGATTTCCTATGGGATTTCGTACAGGATTTCGATTTCGTACGGGATTTCAGACGGGATTTCGATTTTGTAAGGGATTTCGGACTGGATTTCGTACAGGATTTCGTACGGGATTTCGTACGGGATTTCGGACTGGATTTCGGACGCGATTTGGGATGGGATTTGGGACGGGATTTCGGACAGGATTTCGGACGGGATTTCGGACGGGATTTCGGACGGGATTTATATTTCGGACGGGATTTCGTATGAGATTTCGTACGGGATTTCGATTTCGTATGGGATTTCGTATGGGATTTCGTACGGGATTTCGATTTCGTACGGGATTTCGATTTTGTATGGATTTCGATTTCGTACGGGATTTCGGACGGGATTTCGGACGGGATTTCGGACTGGATTTCGTACAGGATTTCGTACGGGATTTCTTACGGGATATCGGACTGGATTTCGGACCGGATTTCGGTGGGGATTTTGTACTGGATTTCGGACGGGATTTCGGACGGGATTTCGGACGGGATTTCTGACGGTATTTCGGACGGGATTTCGGACGGGATTTTGGACGAGATTTCAGACGTGATTTCGGACTGGATTTCGGACGGGATTTCGGACGGGATTTCGATTTTGTACAGGATTTCGTACGCGATTTCGATTTCGTACGGGATTTCGTACGGGATTTCGTACAGGATTTCGATTTTGTACGGGATTTCGGACTGGATTTCATACAGGATTTCGTACGGGATTTCGTACGGGATTTCGGACGGGATTTCCGATAGGATTTCAGACAGGATTTCGGACGGGATTTCGATTTCGTACAGGATTTCGTACGGGATTTTGTATGGGATTTCGTACAGGATTTTGTACGGGATTTCGGACGGGATTTTGGACGGGATTTCCTATGGGATTTCGTACAGGATTTCGATTTCGTACGGGATTTCAGACGGGATTTCGATTTTGTAAGGGATTTCGGACTGGATTTCGTACAGGATTTCGTACGGGATTTCGTACGGGATTTCGGACTGGATTTCGGACGCGATTTGGGTTGGAATTTGGGACGGGATTTCGGACAGGATTTCGGATGGGATTTCGGACGGGATTTCGGACGGGATTTATATTTCGAATGGGATTTCGTATGGGATTTCGTACGGGATTTCGATTTCGTATGGGATTTCGTATGGGATTTCGTACGGGATTTCGATTTCGTACGGGATTTCGATTTTGTATGGATTTCGATTTCGTACGGGATTTCGGACGGGATTTCGGACGGGATTTCAGACTGGATTTCGTACAGGATTTCGTACGGGATTTCTTACGGGATATCGGACTGGATTTCGGACCGGATTTCGGAGGGGATTTTGTACGGGATTTCGGACGGGATTTCGGACGGGATTTCGGACGGGATTTCGGACGGTATTTCGGACGGGATTTCGGACGGGATTTTGGACGAGATTTCAGACGTGATTTCGGACTGGATTTCGGACAGGATTTCGGACGGGATTTCGATTTTGTACAGGATTTCGTACGGGATTTCGATTTCGTACGGGATTTCGTACGGGATTTCGTACAGGATTTCGATTTTGTACGGGATTTCGGACTGGATTTCATACAGGATTTCGTACGGGATTTCGTACGGGATTTCGGACGGGATTTCCGATAGGATTTCAGACAGGATTTCGGACGGGATTTCGATTTCGTACAGGATTTTGTACGGGATTTCGGACGGGATTTCGATTTTGTACGGGATTTCGGACTGGATTTCGTACAGGATTTCGTGCGGGATTTCGTAAGGGATTTCGTACGGGTTTTCTGAAGGATTTCAGACGGGATTTCGGCCGGGATTTCGGACGGGATTTCGGACGGGATTTTGGACGGGATTTCGGACGGGATTTCGGATGGGATTTTGGATGGGATTTCGGACGGGATTTCGATTTCGGACGGGATTTCGTATGGGATTTCCAACGGGCTTTCGATTTCGTACGGGATTTCGATTTCGTACGGGATTTCGATTTTGTACGGGATTTCGATTTTGTACGGGATTTCGGACTGGATTTCGGACGCGATTTCGGACGGGATTTCGGACGGGATTTCGTACGGGATTTCGGACGGGATTTCGGACGGGATTTCGGACGGGATTTCGAACGGGATTTCGGATGGGATTTCGATTTCGGACGGGATTTCGTACGGGATTTCGATTTCGTACGGGATTTCGAACGGGATTTCGATTTCGTACGGGATTTCGTACGGGATTTCTATTTCGTACGGGATGTCGAACGGGATTTTGTAAGGGATTTCGATTTCGTACAGGATTTCGGACGGGATTTCGATTTCAGACGGGATTTCGTACGGGATTTCGTATGGGATTTCGATTTCCTACGGGATTTCGTACGGGATTTCGATTTCGTACGGGATTTTGTAAGGGATTTCTATTTCGTACGGGATTTCTGACGGGATTTCCAACGGGATTTCGATTTCCTACAGGATTTCGTACGGGATTTCGATTTCGTACGGGATTTCGTACGGGATTTTGTATGGGATTTCGTACAGGATTTCGTACGGGATTTTGGACGGGATTTCGGACGGGATTTCGGTGGGGATTTTGTACTGGATTTTGTACGGGATTTCGGACGGGATTTTGGACGGGATTTCCTATGGGATTTCGTACAGGATTTCGATTTCGTACGGGATTTCAGACGGGATTTCGATTTTGTAAGGGATTTCGGACTGGATTTCGTACAGGATTTCGTACGGGATTTCGTACGGGATTTCGGACTGGATTTCGGACGCGATTTGGGATGGGATTTGGGACGGGATTTCGGACAGGATTTCGGACGGGATTTCGGACGGGATTTCGGACGGGATTTATATTTCGGACGGGATTTCGTATGAGATTTCGTACGGGATTTCGATTTCGTATGGGATTTCGTATGGGATTTCGTACGGGATTTCGATTTCGTACGGGATTTCGATTTTGTATGGATTTCGATTTCGTACGGGATTTCGGACGGGATTTCGGACGGGATTTCGGACTGGATTTCGTACAGGATTTCGTACGGGATTTCTTACGGGATATCGGACTGGATTTCGGACCGGATTTCGGTGGGGATTTTGTACTGGATTTCGGACGGGATTTCGGACGGGATTTCGGACGGGATTTCTGACGGTATTTCGGACGGGATTTCGGACGGGATTTTGGACGAGATTTCAGACGTGATTTCGGACTGGATTTCGGACGGGATTTCGGACGGGATTTCGATTTTGTACAGGATTTCGTACGCGATTTCGATTTCGTACGGGATTTCGTACGGGATTTCGTACAGGATTTCGATTTTGTACGGGATTTCGGACTGGATTTCATACAGGATTTCGTACGGGATTTCGTACGGGATTTCGGACGGGATTTCCGATAGGATTTCAGACAGGATTTCGGACGGGATTTCGATTTCGTACAGGATTTCGTACGGGATTTTGTATGGGATTTCGTACAGGATTTTGTACGGGATTTCGGACGGGATTTTGGACGGGATTTCCTATGGGATTTCGTACAGGATTTCGATTTCGTACGGGATTTCAGACGGGATTTCGATTTTGTAAGGGATTTCGGACTGGATTTCGTACAGGATTTCGTACGGGATTTCGTACGGGATTTCGGACTGGATTTCGGACGCGATTTGGGTTGGAATTTGGGACGGGATTTCGGACAGGATTTCGGATGGGATTTCGGACGGGATTTCGGACGGGATTTATATTTCGAATGGGATTTCGTATGGGATTTCGTACGGGATTTCGATTTCGTATGGGATTTCGTATGGGATTTCGTACGGGATTTCGATTTCGTACGGGATTTCGATTTTGTATGGATTTCGATTTCGTACGGGATTTCGGACGGGATTTCGGACGGGATTTCAGACTGGATTTCGTACAGGATTTCGTACGGGATTTTGTACGGGATTTCGGACGGGATTTCGGACGGGATTTCGGACGGGATTTCGGACGGTATTTCGGACGGGATTTCGGACGGGATTTTGGACGAGATTTCAGACGTGATTTCGGACTGGATTTCGGACAGGATTTCGGACGGGATTTCGATTTTGTACAGGATTTCGTACGGGATTTCGATTTCGTACGGGATTTCGTACGGGATTTCGTACAGGATTTCGATTTTGTACGGGATTTCGGACTGGATTTCATACAGGATTTCGTACGGGATTTCGTACGGGATTTCGGACGGGATTTCCGATAGGATTTCAGACAGGATTTCGGACGGGATTTCGATTTCGTACAGGATTTTGTACGGGATTTCGGACGGGATTTCGATTTTGTACGGGATTTCGGACTGGATTTCGTACAGGATTTCGTGCGGGATTTCGTAAGGGATTTCGTACGGGTTTTCTGAAGGATTTCAGACGGGATTTCGGCCGGGATTTCGGACGGGATTTCGGACGGGATTTTGGACGGGATTTCGGACGGGATTTCGGATGGGATTTTGGATGGGATTTCGGACGGGATTTCGATTTCGGACGGGATTTCGTATGGGATTTCCAACGGGCTTTCGATTTCGTACGGGATTTCGATTTCGTACGGGATTTCGATTTTGTACGGGATTTCGATTTTGTACGGGATTTCGGACTGGATTTCGGACGCGATTTCGGACGGGATTTCGGACGGGATTTCGTACGGGATTTCGGACGGGATTTCGGACGGGATTTCGGACGGGATTTCGAACGGGATTTCGGATGGGATTTCGATTTCGGACGGGATTTCGTACGGGATTTCGATTTCGTACGGGATTTCGAACGGGATTTCGATTTCGTACGGGATTTCGTACGGGATTTCTATTTCGTACGGGATGTCGAACGGGATTTTGTAAGGGATTTCGATTTCGTACAGGATTTCGGACGGGATTTCGATTTCAGACGGGATTTCGTACGGGATTTCGTATGGGATTTCGATTTCCTACGGGATTTCGTACGGGATTTCGATTTCGTACGGGATTTTGTAAGGGATTTCTATTTCGTACGGGATTTCTGACGGGATTTCCAACGGGATTTCGATTTCCTACAGGATTTCGTACGGGATTTCGATTTCGTACGGGATTTCGTACGGGATTTTGTATGGGATTTCGTACAGGATTTCGTACGGGATTTTGGACGGGATTTTGGACGGGATTTCCTATGGGATTTCGTACGGGATTTCGATTTCGTACGGGATTTCAGACGGGATTTCGATTTTGTAAGGGATTTCGGACTGGATTTCGTACAGGATTTCGTACGGGATTTCGGACTGGATTACGGACGCGATTTGGGATGGGATTTGGGACGGGATTTTGGACAGGATTTCGTACGGAATTTCGGACGGGATTTCAGACGGGATTTCGGACGAGATTTCGAGCGGGATTTCGGATGGGATTTCGATTTCGGACGGGATTTCGTACGGGATTTCGGACTGGATTTCGGACGCGATTTGGAATGGGATTTGGGACGGGATTTCGGACAGGATTTCGTACGGGATTTCGGACGGGATTTCGGACGGGATTTCGGGCGGGATTTCGGACGGGATTTAGAACGGGATTTCGGATGGGATTTCGATTTCGGACGGGATTTCGTACGGGATTTCGAACGGGATTTCGATTTCATACGGGATTTCGTACGGGATTTCTATTTCGTACGGGATGTCGAACGGGATTTTGTAAGGGATTTCGATTTCGTACAGGATTTCGGATGGGATTTCGATTTCAGACGGGATTTCGTACGGGATTTCGTATGGGATTTCGATTTCCTACGGGATTTCGTACGGGATTTCGATTTCGTACGGGATTTTGTAAGGGATTTCTATTTCGTACGGGATTTCTGACGGGATTTCCAACGGGATTTCGATTTCCTACGGGATTTCGTACGGGATTTCGATTTCGTACAGGATTTCGTACGGGATTTTGTATGGGATTTCGTACAGGATTTTGTACGGGATTTCGGACGGGATTTTGGACGGGATTTCCTATGGGATTTCGTACAGGATTTCGATTTCGTACGGGATTTCAGACGGGATTTCGATTTTGTAAGGGATTTCGGACTGGATTTCGTACAGGATTTTGTACGGGATTTCGTACGGGATTTCGGACTGGATTTCGGACGCGATTTGGGATGGGATTTGGGACGGGATTTCGGACAGGATTTCGGACGGGATTTCGGACGGGATTTCGGACGGGATTTATATTTCGGACGGGATTTCGTATGAGATTTCGTACGGGATTTCGATTTCGTATGGGATTTCGTATGGGATTTCGTACGGGATTTCGATTTCGTACGGGATTTCGATTTTGTATGGATTTCGATTTCGTACGGGATTTCGGACGGGATTTCGGACGGGATTTCGGACTGGATTTCGTACAGGATTTCGTACGGGATTTCTTACGGGATATCGGACTGGATTTCGGACCGGATTTCGGTGGGGATTTTGTACTGGATTTCGGACGGGATTTCGGACGGGATTTCGGACGGGATTTCTGACGGTATTTCGGACGGGATTTCGGACGGGATTTTGGACGAGATTTCAGACGTGATTTCGGACTGGATTTCGGACGGGATTTCGGACGGGATTTCGATTTTGTACAGGATTTCGTACGCGATTTCGATTTCGTACGGGATTTCGTACGGGATTTCGTACAGGATTTCGATTTTGTACGGGATTTCGGACTGGATTTCATACAGGATTTCGTACGGGATTTCGTACGGGATTTCGGACGGGATTTCCGATAGGATTTCAGACAGGATTTCGGACGGGATTTCGATTTCGTACAGGATTTCGTACGGGATTTTGTATGGGATTTCGTACAGGATTTTGTATGGGATTTCGGACGGGATTTTGGACGGGATTTCCTATGGGATTTCGTACAGGATTTCGATTTCGTACGGGATTTCAGACGGGATTTCGATTTTGTAAGGGATTTCGGACTGGATTTCGTACAGGATTTCGTACGGGATTTCGTACGGTATTTCGGACTGGATTTCGGACGCGATTTGGGATGGGATTTGGGACGGGATTTCGGACAGGATTTCGGATGGGATTTCGGACGGGATTTCGGACGGGATTTATATTTCGAATGGGATTTCGTATGGGATTTCGTACGGGATTTCGATTTCGTATGGGATTTCGTATGGGATTTCGTACGGGATTTCGATTTCGTACGGGATTTCGATTTTGTATGGATTTCGATTTCGTACGGGATTTCGGACGGGATTTCGGACGGGATTTCGGACTGGATTTCGTACAGGATTTCGTACGGGATTTCTTACGGGATATCGGACTGGATTTCGGACCGGATTTCGGAGGGGATTTTGTACGGGATTTCGGACGGGATTTCGGACGGGATTTCGGACGGTATTTCGGACGGGATTTCGGACGGGATTTTGGACGAGATTTCAGACGTGATTTCGGACTGGATTTCGGACGGGATTTCGTACGGGATTTCGATTTCGTACGGGATTTTGTAAGGGATTTCTATTTCGTACGGGATTTCTGACGGGATTTCCAACGGGATTTCGATTTCCTACAGGATTTCGTACGGGATTTCGATTTCGTACGGGATTTCGTACGGGATTTTGTATGGGATTTCGTACAGGATTTCGTACGGGATTTTGGACGGGATTTTGGACGGGATTTCCTATGGGATTTCGTACGGGATTTCGATTTCGTACGGGATTTCAGACGGGATTTCGATTTTGTAAGGGATTTCGGACTGGATTTCGTACAGGATTTCGTACGGGATTTCGGACTGGATTACGGACGCGATTTGGGATGGGATTTGGGACGGGATTTTGGACAGGATTTCGTACGGAATTTCGGACGGGATTTCAGACGGGATTTCGGACGAGATTTCGAGCGGGATTTCGGATGGGATTTCGATTTCGGACGGGATTTCGTACGGGATTTCGGACTGGATTTCGGACGCGATTTGGAATGGGATTTGGGACGGGATTTCGGACAGGATTTCGTACGGGATTTCGGACGGGATTTCGGACGGGATTTCGGGCGGGATTTCGGACGGGATTTAGAACGGGATTTCGGATGGGATTTCGATTTCGGACGGGATTTCGTACAGGATTTCGAACGGGATTTCGATTTCATACGGGATTTCGTACGGGATTTCTATTTCGTACGGGATGTCGAACGGGATTTTGTAAGGGATTTCGATTTCGTACAGGATTTCGGATGGGATTTCGATTTCAGACGGGATTTCGTACGGGATTTCGTATGGGATTTCGATTTCCTACGGGATTTCGTACGGGATTTCGATTTCGTACGGGATTTTGTAAGGGATTTCTATTTCGTACGGGATTTCTGACGGGATTTCCAACGGGATTTCGATTTCCTACGGGATTTCGTACGGGATTTCGATTTCGTACAGGATTTCGTACGGGATTTTGTATGGGATTTCGTACAGGATTTTGTACGGGATTTCGGACGGGATTTTGGACGGGATTTCCTATGGGATTTCGTACAGGATTTCGATTTCGTACGGGATTTCAGACGGGATTTCGATTTTGTAAGGGATTTCGGACTGGATTTCGTACAGGATTTCGTACGGGATTTCGGACTGGATTTCGGACGCGATTTGGGATGGGATTTGGGACGGGATTTTGGACAGGATTTCGTACGGAATTTCGGACGGGATTTCAGACGGGATTTCGGACGAGATTTCGAGCGGGATTTCGGATGGGATTTCGATTTCGGACGGGATTTCGTACGGGATTTTGGACTGGATTTCGGACGCGATTTGGAATGGGATTTGGGACGGGATTTCGGACAGGATTTCGTACGGGATTTCGGACGGGATTTCGGACGGGATTTCGGGCGGGATTTCGGACGGGATTTAGAACGGGATTTCGGATGGGATTTCGATTTCGGACGGGATTTCGTACGGGATTTCGAACGGGATTTCGATTTCATACGGGATTTCGTACGGGATTTCTATTTCGTACGGGATGTCGAACGGGATTTTGTAAGGGATTTCGATTTCGTACAGGATTTCGGATGGGATTTCGATTTCAGACGGGATTTCGTACGGGATTTCGTATGGGATTTCGATTTCCTACGGGATTTCGTACGGGATTTCGATTTCGTACGGGATTTTGTAAGGGATTTCTATTTCGTACGGGATTTCTGACGGGATTTCCAACGGGATTTCGATTTCCTACGGGATTTCGTACGGGATTTCGATTTTGTACAGGATTTCGTACGGGATTTTGTATGGGATTTCGTACAGGATTTTGTACGGGATTTCGGACGGGATTTTGGACGGGATTTCCTATGGGATTTCGTACAGGATTTCGATTTCGTACGGGATTTCAGACGGGATTTCGATTTTGTAAGGGATTTCGGACTGGATTTCGTACAGGATTTTGTACGGGATTTCGTACGGGATTTCGGACTGGATTTCGGACGCGATTTGGGATGGGATTTGGGACGGGATTTCGGACAGGATTTCGGACGGGATTTCGGACGGGATTTCGGACGGGATTTATATTTCGGACGGGATTTCGTATGAGATTTCGTACGGGATTTCGATTTCGTATGGGATTTCGTATGGGATTTCGTACGGGATTTCGATTTCGTACGGGATTTCGATTTTGTATGGATTTCGATTTCGTACGGGATTTCGGACGGGATTTCGGACGGGATTTCGGACTGGATTTCGTACAGGATTTCGTACGGGATTTCTTACGGGATATCGGACTGGATTTCGGACCGGATTTCGGTGGGGATTTTGTACTGGATTTCGGACGGGATTTCGGACGGGATTTCGGACGGGATTTCTGACGGTATTTCGGACGGGATTTCGGACGGGATTTTGGACGAGATTTCAGACGTGATTTCGGACTGGATTTCGGACGGGATTTCGGACGGGATTTCGATTTTGTACAGGATTTCGTACGCGATTTCGATTTCGTACGGGATTTCGTACGGGATTTCGTACAGGATTTCGATTTTGTACGGGATTTCGGACTGGATTTCATACAGGATTTCGTACGGGATTTCGTACGGGATTTCGGACGGGATTTCCGATAGGATTTCAGACAGGATTTCGGACGGGATTTCGATTTCGTACAGGATTTCGTACGGGATTTTGTATGGGATTTCGTACAGGATTTTGTATGGGATTTCGGACGGGATTTTGGACGGGATTTCCTATGGGATTTCGTACAGGATTTCGATTTCGTACGGGATTTCAGACGGGATTTCGATTTTGTAAGGGATTTCGGACTGGATTTCGTACAGGATTTCGTACGGGATTTCGTACGGTATTTCGGACTGGATTTCGGACGCGATTTGGGATGGGATTTGGGACGGGATTTCGGACAGGATTTCGGATGGGATTTCGGACGGGATTTCGGACGGGATTTATATTTCGAATGGGATTTCGTATGGGATTTCGTACGGGATTTCGATTTCGTATGGGATTTCGTATGGGATTTCGTACGGGATTTCGATTTCGTACGGGATTTCGATTTTGTATGGATTTCGATTTCGTACGGGATTTCGGACGGGATTTCGGACGGGATTTCGGACTGGATTTCGTACAGGATTTCGTACGGGATTTCTTACGGGATATCGGACTGGATTTCGGACCGGATTTCGGAGGGGATTTTGTACGGGATTTCGGACGGGATTTCGGACGGGATTTCGGACGGGATTTCGGACGGTATTTCGGACGGGATTTCGGACGGGATTTTGGACGAGATTTCAGACGTGATTTCGGACTGGATTTCGGACGGGATTTCGGACGGGATTTCGATTTTGTACAGGATTTCGTAAGGGATTTCGATTTCGTACGGGATTTTGTACGGGATTTCGTACAGGATTTCGATTTTGTACGGGATTTCGGACTGGATTTCATACAGGATTTCGTGCGGGATTTCGTAAGGGATTTCGTACGGGTTTTCTGAAGGATTTCGGACGGGATTTCGGCCGGGATTTCGGACGGGATTTCGGACGGGATTTTGGACGGGATTTCGGACGGGATTTCGGATGGGATTTTGGATGGGATTTCGGACGGGATTTCGATTTCGGACGGGATTTCGTATGGGATTTCGAACGGGCTTTCGATTTCGTACGGGATTTCGTACGGGATTTCGATTTCGTACGGGATTTCGATTTTGTACGGGATTTCGATTTTGTACGGGATTTCGGACTGGATTTCGGACGCGATTTCAGACGGGATTTCGGACGGGATTTCGTACGGGATTTCGGACGAGATTTCGGACGGGATTTCGGACGGGATTTCGAACGGGATTTCGGATGGGATTTCGATTTCGGACGGGATTTCGTACGGGATTTCGATTTCGTACGGGATTTCGAACGGGATTTCGATTTCGTACGGGATTTCGTACGGGATTTCTATTTCGTACGGGATTTCTATTTCGTACGGGATGTCGAACGGGATTTTGTAAGGGATTTCGATTTCGTACAGGATTTCGGACGGGATTTCGATTTCAGACGGGATTTCGTATGGGATTTCGTATGGGATTTCAATTTCCTACGGGATTTCGTACGGGATTTCGATTTCGTACGGGATTTTGTAAGGGATTTCTATTTCGTACGGGATTTCTGACGGATTTCCAACGGGATTTCGATTTCCTACGGGATTTCGTACGGGATTTCGATTTCGTACAGGATTTCGTACGGGATTTTGTATGGGATTTCGTACAGGATTTCGTACGGGATTTCGGACGGGATTTTGGACGGGATTTCCTATGGGATTTCGTACGGGATTTCGATTTCGTACGGGATTTCAGACGGGATTTCGATTTTGTAAGGGATTTCGGACTGGATTTCGTACAGGATTTCGTACGGGATTTCGGACTGGATTTCGGACGCGATTTGGGATGGGATTTGGGACGGGATTTTGGACAGGATTTCGTACGGAATTTCGGACGGGATTTCAGACGGGATTTCGGACGAGATTTCGAGCGGGATTTCGGATGGGATTTCGATTTCGGACGGGATTTCGTACGGGATTTCGGACTGGATTTCGGACGCGATTTGGAATGGGATTTGGGACGGGATTTCGGACGGGATTTCGGACGGTATTTCGGACGGGATTTCGGACGGGATTTTGGACGAGATTTCAGACGTGATTTCGGACTGGATTTCGGACGGGATTTCGGACGGGATTTCGTACGGGATTTCGGACGAGATTTCGGACGGGATTTCGGACGGGATTTCGAACGGGATTTCGGATGGGATTTCGATTTCGGACGGGATTTCGTACGGGATTTCGATTTCGTACGGGATTTCGAACGGGATTTCGATTTCGTACGGGATTTCGTACGGGATTTCTATTTCGTACGGGATTTCTATTTCGTACGGGATGTCGAACGGGATTTTGTAAGGGATTTCGATTTCGTACAGGATTTCGGACGGGATTTCGATTTCAGACGGGATTTCGTATGGGATTTCGTATGGGATTTCAATTTCCTACGGGATTTCGTACGGGATTTCGATTTCGTACGGGATTTTGTAAGGGATTTCTATTTCGTACGGGATTTCTGACGGGATTTCCAACGGGATTTCGATTTCCTACGGGATTTCGTACGGGATTTCGATTTCGTACAGGATTTCGTATGGGATTTTGTATGGGATTTCGTACAGGATTTCGTACGGGATTTCGGACGGGATTTTGGACGGGATTTCCTATGGGATTTCGTACGGGATTTCGATTTCGTACGGGATTTCAGACGGGATTTCGATTTTGTAAGGGATTTCGGACTGGATTTCGTACAGGATTTCGTACGGGATTTCGGACTGGATTTCGGACGCGATTTGGGATGGGATTTGGGACGGGATTTTGGACAGGATTTCGTACGGAATTTCGGACGGGATTTCAGACGGGATTTCGGACGAGATTTCGAGCGGGATTTCGGATGGGATTTCGATTTCGGACGGGATTTCGTACGGGATTTCGGACTGGATTTCGGACGCGATTTGGAATGGGATTTGGGACGGGATTTCGGACGGGATTTCGGACGGTATTTCGGACGGGATTTCGGACGGGATTTTGGACGAGATTTCAGACGTGATTTCGGACTGGATTTCGGACGGGATTTCGGACGGGATTTCGATTTTGTACAGGATTTCGTAAGGGATTTCGATTTCGTACGGGATTTCGTACGGGATTTCGTACAGGATTTCGATTTTGTACGGGATTTCGGACTGGATTTCATACAGGATTTCGTGCGGGATTTCGTAAGGGATTTCGTACGGGTTTTCTGAAGGATTTCGGACGGGATTTCGGCCGGGATTTCGGACGGGATTTCGGACGGGATTTTGGACGGGATTTCGGACGGGATTTCGGATGGGATTTTGGATGGGATTTCGGACGGGATTTCGATTTCGGACGGGATTTCGTACGGGATTTCGATTTCGTACGGGATTTCGATTTTGTACGGGATTTCGATTTTGTACGGGATTTCGGACTGGATTTCGGACGCGATTTCAGACGGGATTTCGGACGGGATTTCGTACGGGATTTCGGACGAGATTTCGGACGGGATTTCGGACGGGATTTCGAACGGGATTTCGGATGGGATTTCGATTTCGGACGGGATTTCGTACGGGATTTCGATTTCGTACGGGATTTCGAACGGGATTTCGATTTCGTACGGGATTTCGTACGGGATTTCTATTTCGTACGGGATTTCTATTTCGTACGGGATGTCGAACGGGATTTTGTAAGGGATTTCGATTTCGTACAGGATTTCGGACGGGATTTCGATTTCAGACGGGATTTAGTATGGGATTTCGTATGGGATTTCAATTTCCTACGGGATTTCGTACGGGATTTCGATTTCGTACGGGATTTTGTAAGGGATTTCTATTTCGTACGGGATTTCTGACGGGATTTCCAACGGGATTTCGATTTCCTACGGGATTTCGTACGGGATTTCGATTTCGTACAGGATTTCGTACGGGATTTTGTATGGGATTTCGTACAGGATTTCGTACGGGATTTCGGACGGGATTTTGGACGGGATTTCCTATGGGATTTCGTACGGGATTTCGATTTCGTACGGGATTTCAGACGGGATTTCGATTTTGTAAGGGATTTCGGACTGGATTTCGTACAGGATTTCGTACGGGATTTCGGACTGGATTTCGGACGCGATTTGGGATGGGATTTGGGACGGGATTTTGGACAGGATTTCGTACGGAATTTCGGACGGGATTTCAGACGGGATTTCGGACGAGATTTCGAGCGGGATTTCGGATGGGATTTCGATTTCGGACGGGATTTCGTACGGGATTTCGGACTGGATTTCGGACGCGATTTGGAATGGGATTTGGGACGGGATTTCGGACAGGATTTCGTACGGGATTTCGGACGGGATTTCGGACGGGATTTCGGACGCGATTTCGGACGGGATTTCGGATGGGATTTTGTACGGGATTTCGTACGGGATTTCGGACTGGATTTCGGACGTGATTTCGGACGGGATTTCGGACGGGATTTCGGACGGGATTTCGAACCGGATTTCAGACGGGATTTTGATTTCGGAAGGGATTTCGTACGGGATTTCGATTTCCTATGGGATTTCGAACGGGATTTCGATTTCGTACGGGATTTCGTACGGGATTTCTATTTCGTACGGGATGTCGAACGGGATTTTGTAAGGGATTTCGATTTCGTACAGGATTTCGGACGGGATTTCGATTTCAGACGGGATTTCGTACGGGATTTCGTATGGGATTTCGATTTCCTACGGGATTTCGTACGGGATTTCGATTTCGTACGGGATTTTGTAAGGGATTTCTATTTTGTACGGGATTTCTGACGGGATTTCCGACGGGATTTCGATTTCCTACGGGATTTCGTACGGGATTTCGATTTCGTACGGGATTTCGTACGGGATTTTGTATGGGATTTCGTACAGGATTTCGTACGCGATTTCGGACGGGATTTCGGACAGGATTTCAGACGGGATTTCGGACGGGATTTCGGACGGGATTTCGGACGGGATTTCGGACGGGATTTCGTACGGGATTTCGATTTCATACGGGATTTCGATTTCGTACGGGATTTGGTACAGGATTTCGTACGGGATGTTTTACGGGATTTTGGACGGGATTTCGGACGGGATTTCGGACGGGATTTCGGATGGGATTTCGGACTGGATTTCGTACAGGGTTTCGTACGGGATTTCGCACAGGATTTTGGACGGGATTTCGGACGGGATTTCGGACTGGATTTCGTACAGGATTTCGTACGGGATGTCGTACAGGATTTTGGACGGGATTTCGGACGGGATTTCGGACGGGATTTCGGATTAGATTTCGGACTGGATTTCGTACAGGATTTTGTATGGGATTTCGTACGGGATTTCGGACTGGATTTCGGACGGGATTTCAGACGGGATTTCGGACGGGATTTCGTATGGGATTTCGTACGGGATTTCGTACGGGATTTCGTACAGGATTTCGGACGGGATTTCGGACGGGATTTCGTACGGGATTTCTTACGGGATTTCGTACTGGATTTCGTACGGGATTTCGGACTGGATTTCGTACGGGATTTCGGACGGGATTTCAGACGGGATTTCGGACGGGATTTCGTATGGGATTTCGTACGGGATTTCGTACGGGATTTCGTACAGGATTTCGGACGGGATTTCGGACGGGATTTCGTACGGGATTTCTTACGGGATTTCGTACTGGATTTCGTACGGGATTTCGGACTGGAATTCGGACGCGATTTCGGACGGGATTTCGGATGGGATTTCGTACGGGATTTCGTACGGGATTTCGGACGGGATTTCATACGGAATTTCGTACTGGATTTCGGACGGGATTTCGGACTGGATTTCGGACGCGATTTCGGACGGGATTTCGGATGGGATTTCGTCCGGGATATCGTACGGGATTTCGATTTTGTACAGGATTTCGAACTGGATTTCATACAGGATTTCGTACGGGATGTCGGAAGGGATTTCGGACTGGTTTTTGGACGGGATTTCGGACGGGATTTAGATATCGGACGGGATTTAGATTTCGGAAGGGATTTCATATGGGATTTCGTACGGGATTTCGATTTCATACGGGATTTCGTACGGGATTTCAAACGGGATTTCGATTTCATACGGGATTTCGATTTCGTACGGGATTTCGTACGGGATTACGATGTACGGGATTTCGGACTGGATTTCGTACAGGATTTCGTACGGGATTTCGGAAGGGATTTCGGACTGGTTTTTGGACGGGATTTCGGACGTGATTTAGATTTTGGACGGGATTTAGATTTCGGAAGGGATTTCCTATGGGATTTCGTACGGGATTTCGATTTCGTACGGGATTTCGAACGGGATTTCGTACGGGATTTCGATTTCATACAGGATTTTGATTTCGTATGGGATTTCGTACAGGATTTCGTACGGGATGTCGTACGGGATTTTGGACGGGATTTCGGACGGGATTTCGGACGGGATTTCGGACGGGATTTCGAATGGGATTTCGAACGGGATTTCGGATGAGATTTCGTACAGGATTTTGTATGGGATTTCGAATGGGATTTCGGACTTGATTTCGGGTGGGATTTCGGACGGGATTTCGTATGGGATTTCGGACGGGATTTCAGACGGGATTTCGGACGGGATTTCGTATGGGATTTCGTACGGGATTTCGTACTGTATTTCGTACGGGATTTCGGACGGGATTTCGGACGGGATTTCGGACGGGATTTCAAACGGGATTTCGGACGGGATTTCGATTTCGGACGGGATTTCGTACGGGATTTCGATTTTGTACGGGATTTCGATTTCGTACAGGATTTCGTACGGGATTTCTATTTCGTACGGGATGTCGAACGGGATTTTGTAAGGGATTTCGATTTCGTACAGGATTTCGGGCGGGATTTCGATTTCAGACGGGATTTCGTACGGGATTTCGTATGGGATATCGATTTCCTACGGGATTTCGTACGGGATTTCGATTTCGTACGGGATTTTGTAAGGGATTTCTATTTCGTACGGGATTTCTGATGGGATTTCCGACGGGATTTCGATTTCCTACGGGATTTCGTACGGGATTTCGATTTCGTATGGGATTTCGTACGGGATTTTGTATGGGATTTCGTACAGGATTTCGTACGGGATTTCGGACGGGATTTCAGACAGGATTT
The DNA here is from genome assembly GCF_015708825.2 of Lethenteron reissneri. Lineage (NCBI taxonomy): Eukaryota > Metazoa > Chordata > Hyperoartia > Petromyzontiformes > Petromyzontidae > Lethenteron > Lethenteron reissneri. Next base: position 23,702 of record NW_026892037.1, read on the forward strand.
CAGACGGGATTTCGGACGGGATTTCGGACGGGATTTCGGACGGGATTTCGGACGGGATTTCGTACGGGATTTCGATTTCATACGGGATTTCGATTTCGTACGGGATTTCGTACAGGATTTCGTACGGATGTCGTATGGGATTTTGGACGGGATTTCGGACGGGATTTCGGACGGGATTTCGGATGGGATTTCGGACTGGATTTCGTACAGGATTTCGTACGGGATTTCGTACAGGATTTTGGACGGGATTTCGGACGGGATTTCGGACTGGATTTCGTACAGGATTTCGTACGGGATTTCGGAAGGGATTTCGGACTGGTTTTTGGACGGGATTTCGGACGTGATTTAGATTTTGGACGGGATTTAGATTTCGGAAGGGATTTCCTATGGGATTTCGTACGGGATTTCGATTTCGTACGGGATTTCGTACGGGATTTCGTACGGGATTTCGATTTCATACGGGATTTCGATTTCGTACGGGATTTCGTACAGGATTTCGTACGGGATGTCGGACGGGATTTTGTATGGGATTTCGTACGGGATTTCGTACTGGATTTCGTACGGAATTTCAGACGGGATTTCGGACGGGATTTCGGACGGGATTTCGAACTGGATTTCGGACGGGATTTCGATTTCGGACGGGATTTCGTACGGGATTTCGATTTCGTACGGGATTTCGAACGGGATTTCGATTTCGTACGGGATTTCGTACGGGATTTCTATTTCGTACGGGATTTCGAACGGGATTTTGTAAGGGATTTCGATTTCGTACAGGATTTCGGACGGGATTTCGATTTCAGACGGGATTTCGTACGGGATTTCGTATGGGATTTCGATTTCCTACGGGATTTCGTACGGGATTTCGATTTCGTACGGGATTTTGTAAGGGATTTCTATTTCGTACGGGATTTCTGACGGGATTTCCGACGGGATTTCGATTTCCTACGGGATTTCGTACGGGATTTCGATTTCGTACGGGATTTCGTACAGGATTTTGTATGGGATTTCGTACAGGATTTCGTACGGGATTTCGGACGGGATTTCGGACAGGATTTCAGACGGGATTTCAGACGGGATTTCGGACGGGATTTCGGACGTGATTTCGTAAGGGATTTCGATTTCATACGGGATTTCGATTTCGTACGGGATTTCGTACAGGATTTCGTACGGGATGTCGTACGGGATTTTGGACGGGATTTCGGACGGGATTTCGGACGGGATTTCGGATGGGATTTTGGACTGGATTTCGTACAGGGTTTCGTACGGGATTTCGCACAGGATTTTGGACGGGATTTCGGACGGGATTTCGGACGGGATTTCGGATGAGATTTCGGACTGGATTTCGTACAGGATTTCATACGGGATGTCGTACAGGATTTTGGACGGGATTTCGGACGGGATTTTGGACGGGATTTCGGATGGGATTTCGGACGGGATTTCGGATGAGATTTCGGACTGGATTTCGTACAGGATTTCGTACGGGATGTCGTACAGGATTTTGGACGGGATTTCGGACGGGATTTCGGACGGGATTTCGGATGAGATTTCGGACTGGATTTCGTACAGGATTTTGTATGGGATTTCGTACGGGATTTCGGACTGGATTTCGGACGGGATTTCGGATGGGATTTCGTACGGGATTTCAAACGGGATTTCGATTTCATACGGGATTTCGATTTCGTACGGGATTTCGTACGAGATTACGATTTTGTACGGGATTTCGGACTGGATTTCGTACAGGATTTCGTACGGGATTTCGGACTGGTTTTTGGACGGGATTTCGGACGTGATTTAGATTTTGGACGGGATTTAGATTTCGGAAGGGATTTCGTATGGGATTTCGTACGGGATTTCGGAAGGGATTTCGGACTGGTTTTTGGACGGGATTTCGGACGTGATTTAGATTTTGGATGGGATTTAGATTTCGGAAGGGATTTCCTATGGGATTTCGTACGGGATTTCGATTTCGTACGGGATTTTGTACGGGATTTCGTACGAGATTTTGATTTCATACGGGATTTCGATTTCGTACGGGATTTCGTACAGGATTTCGTACGGGATGTCGTACGGGATTTTGGACGGGATTTCGGACGGGATTTCGGACGGGATTTCGAATGGGATTTCGGACGGGATTTCGGATGAGATTTCGGACTGGATTTCGTACAGGATTTTGTATGGGATTTCGAACGGGATTTCGGACTGGATTTCGGATGGGATTTCGGACGGGATTTCGTATGGGATTTCGGACGGGATTTCAGACGGGATTTCGGACGGGATTTCGTATGGGATTTCGTACGGGATTTCGTACTGGATTTCGTACGGGATTTCGGACGGGATTTCGGACGGGATTTCGGACGGGATTTCGAACGGGATTTCGGACGGGATTTCGATTTCGGACGGGATTTCGCACGGGATTTCGATTTCGTACGGGATTTCAAACGGGATTTCGATTTCGTACGGGATTTTGTACGGGATTTCTATTTCGTACGGGATGTCGAACGGGATTTTGTAAGGGATTTCGATTTCGTACAGGATTTCGGACGGGATTTTGATTTCAGACGGGATTTCGTACGGGATTTCGTATGGGATATCGATTTCCTACGGGATTTCGTACGGGATTTCGATTTTGTACGGGATTTTGTAAGGGATTTCTATTTCGTACGGGATTTCTGACAGGATTTCCGACGGGATTTCGATTTCCTACGGGATTTCGTACGGGATTTCGATTTCGTACAGGATTTCGGACGGGATTTTGATTTCAGACGGGATTTCGTACGGGATTTCGTATGGGATATCGATTTCCTACGGGATTTCGTACGGGATTTCGATTTTGTACGGGATTTTGTAAGGGATTTCTATTTCGTACGGGATTTCTGACAGGATTTCCGACGGGATTTCGATTTCCTACGGGATTTCGTACGGGATTTCGATTTCGTACGGGATTTCGTACGGGATTTTGTATGGGATTTCGTACAGGATTTCGTACGGGATTTTGGACGGGATTTCGGACGGGATTTCGGATGGGATTTCGGATGGGATTTCGGACGGGATTTCGTATGGGATTTCGGACGGGATTTCAGACGGGATTTCGGACGGGATTTCGTATGGGATTTCGTATGGGATTTCGTACTGGATTTTGTACGGGATTTCGGACGGGATTTCGGACGGGATTTCGGACGGGATTTCGAACTGGATTTCGGACGGGATTTCGATTTCGGACGGGATTTCGTACGGGATTTCGATTTCGTACGGGATTTCGAACGGGATTTCGATTTTGTACGGGATTTCGTACGGGATTTCTATTTCGTACGGGATGTCGAACGGGATTTTGTAAGGGATTTCGATTTCGTACAGGATTTCGGACGGGATTTCGATTTCAGACGGGATTTCGTACGGGATTTCGTATGGGATTTCGATTTCCTACGGGATTTCGTACGGGATTTCGATTTCGTACGGGATTTTGTAAGGGATTTCTATTTCGTACGGGATTTCTGACGGGATTTCCGACGGGATTTCGATTTCCTACGGGATTTCATATGGGATTTCGATTTCGTACGGGATTTCGATTTCGTACGGGATTTCGTACGGGATTACGATGTACGGGATTTCGGACTGGATTTCGTACAGGATTTCGTACGGGATTTCGGAAGGGATTTCGGACTGGTTTTTGGACGGGATTTCGGACGTGATTTAGATTTTGGACGGGATTTAGATTTCGGAAGGGATTTCCTATGGGATTTCGTACGGGATTTCGATTTCGTACGGGATTTCGAACGGGATTTCGTACGGGATTTCGATTTCATACAGGATTTCGATTTCGTATGGGATTTCGTACAGGATTTCGTACGGGATGTCGTACGGGATTTTGGACGGGATTTCGGACGGGATTTCGGACGGGATTTCGGACGGGATTTCGAATGGGATTTCGAAGGGGATTTCGGATGAGATTTCGTACAGGATTTTGTATGGGATTTCGAATGGGATTTCGGACTTGATTTCGGGTGGGATTTCGGACGGGATTTCGTATGGGATTTCGGACGGGATTTCAGACGGGATTTCGGACGGGATTTCGTATGGGATTTCGTACGGGATTTCGTACTGTATTTCGTACGGGATTTCGGACGGGATTTCGGACGGGATTTCGGACGGGATTTCAAACGGGATTTCGGACGGGATTTCGATTTCGGACGGGATTTCGTACGGGATTTCGATTTTGTACGGGATTTCGATTTCGTACGGGATTTCGTACGGGATTTCTATTTCGTACGGGATGTCGAACGGGATTTTGTAAGGGATTTCGATTTCGTACAGGATTTCGGGCGGGATTTCGATTTCAGACGGGATTTCGTACGGGATTTCGTATGGGATTTCGATTTCCTACGGGATTTCGTACGGGATTTCGATTTCGTACGGGATTTTGTAAGGGATTTCTATTTCGTACGGGATTTCTGATGGGATTTCCGACGGGATTTCGATTTCCTACGGGATTTCGTACGGGATTTCGATTTCGTATGGGATTTCGTACGGGATTTTGTATGGGATTTCGTACAGGATTTCGTACGGGATTTCGGACGGGATTTCAGACAGGATTTCAGACGGGATTTCGGACGGGATTTCGGACGGGATTTCGGACGTGATTTCGTAAGGGATTTCGATTTCATACGGGATTTCGATTTCGTACGGGATTTCGTACAGGATTTCGTACGGGATGTCGTACGGGATTTTGGACGGGATTTCGGACGGGATTTCGGACGGGATTTCGGATGGGATTTTGGACTGGATTTCGTACAGGGTTTCGTACGGGATTTCGCACAGGATTTTGGACGGGATTTCGGACGGGATTTCGGACGGGATTTCGGATGAGATTTCGGACTGGATTTCGTACAGGATTTCATACGGGATGTCGTACAGGATTTTGGACGGGATTTCGGACGGGATTTTGGACGGGATTTCGGATGGGATTTCGGACGGGATTTCGGATGAGATTTCGGACTGGATTTCGTACAGGATTTCGTACGGGATGTCGTACAGGATTTTGGACGGGATTTCGGACGGGATTTCGGACGGGATTTCGGATGAGATTTCGGACTGGATTTCGTACAGGATTTTGTATGGGATTTCGTACGGGATTTCGGACTGGATTTCGGACGGGATTTCGGATGGGATTTCGTATGGGATTTCGTACGGGATTTCGGAAGGGATTTCGGACTGGTTTTTGGACGGGATTTCGGACGTGATTTAGATTTTGGACGGGATTTAGATTTCGGAAGGGATTTCCTATGGGATTTCGTACGGGATTTCGATTTCGTACGGGATTTTGTACGGGATTTCGTACGAGATTTTGATTTCATACGGGATTTCGATTTCGTACGGGATTTCGTACAGGATTTCGTACGGGATGTCGTACGGGATTTTGGACGGGATTTCGGACGGGATTTCGGACGGGATTTCGAATGGATTTC